>NW_028256687.1:0-40204 GCF_048593485.1 Apis florea | reverse complement strand
CATTTCACTCGGGTTTTTCGGAGAGAAACGGTTCAGACACTATATTCAAAATAGTGGAAGGGTATTATTGATTTTTTAAAATTTCGGAATATTTAAACCTCTGTATCTTATCTTCTAGTATGCGTATTTAGGATTTTTTGGGCTCATTTCAAGCGCGGAACTCTCCTCTTTCAACTCATTCATTCGGGTTTTTCGGAGAGAAACGGTTCAGACGCAATATTCAAAATACTGGAAGGGTATTTTTGATTTTTTAAAATTTCGATGTCTTTAAACCGCTGTATCTTATCTTCTAGTAGGCGTATTTAGGATTTTTTTAGCTCCTTACATGCGCGAATCGCTTCTCTTTCGAACCATTTCATTCGGGATTTTCGGAGAGAAACGGTTCAGACGCTATATTCAAAAGATTGGTAGGGTATTTTTGATTTTTCAAAATTTCGAAGTATTTAAACCGCTGTATCTTATCTTCTAGTAGGCTTATTTATGATTTTTTGGCTCATTTCAAGCGTGAAACTCTCCTCTTTCGGCTCATTTCATTCGGGTTTTTCGGAGAGAAACGGTTCAGACGCTATATTCAAAAGATTGGAGGGCATTTTTTATTTTTTAAAATTTTGGAATATTTAAACCGCTGTATCTTATCTTCTAGTAGGCGTATTTAGGATTTTTTTGGATCGTTTCAAGCGCGAAACTCTCCTCTTTCGACACGTTTCATTCCGGTTTTTCGGAGAGAAACAGTTCAGACGCTATATTCAAAAAAGGTGGAAGGGTATTTTTGATTTTTCAAAATTTCGAAGTATTTAAACCGCTGTATCGTACCTTCTAGTAGGCGCATTTAGGATTTTTTTGGCTCCTTTCATGCGCGAAACTCTCCTCTTTCGACTCATTTCATTCGGGTTTTTCGAAGAGAAACGGTTCAGACGCTATATTCAAAATAGTGGAAGGGTATTATTGATTTTTTAAAATTTCGCAATTTTTAAACCGCTGTATCTTATCTTCTATTAGGCGTATTTAGGATTTTTTTGGCTCTCTTCATGCGTGAAACTCTCCTTTTTCGACTCATTTCAGTCGGGTTTTTCGGAGAGAAACGGTTCAGACGCTATATTCAAAATAGTGGAAGGGTATTTTTGATTTTTTAAAATTTCGGAATATTTAAACCTCTGTATCTTATCTTCAAGTATGCGTATTTAGGATTTTTTAGGCTCATTTCAAGCGCGAAACTCTCCTCTTTCGACTCATTTCATTCGGGTTTTTCGGAGAGAAACGGTTCAGACGCAATATTCAAAATAGGGGAAGGGTATTTCTGATTTTTTAAAATTTCCAAGTATTTAAACCGCTGTATCTTATCTTCTAGTAGGCGTATTTAGGATTTTTTGGCTCCTAACAAGCGCGAAACTCTCCTCTTTCGAATCCTTTCATTCGGGTTTTTCGGAGAGAAACGGTTCAGACGCTATATTCAAAAGATTGGTTGGATACTTTTGATTTTTCAAAATTTCGAAGTATTTAAACCGCTGTATCTTATCTTCTAGTAGGCGTATTTAGGATTTTTTTGGCTCCTTACAAGGGCGATTCTCCCCTCTTTCAAATCATTTCATTCGGGTTTTACGGAGAGAAACGGTTCAGACGCAATATTCAAAAGATTGGTAGGGTATTTTTGATTTTTCAAAATTTCGAAGTATTTAAACCGCTGTATCTTATCTTCTAGTAGGCTTATTTAGGATTTTTTTGGCTCATTTCAAGCGCGAAACTCTCCTCTTTCGACTCATTTCATTCGGGTTTTTTCGGATAGAAACGGTTCAGACGCTATATTCAAAAGATTGGAGGGCATTTTTTATTTTATAAAATTTTGGAATTTTTAAACCGCTGTATCTTATCTTCTAGTAGGCGTATTTAGGATTTTTTTGGATCGTTTCAAGCGCGAAACTCTCCTCTTTCGACACGTATCATTCCGGTTTTTCGGAGAGAAACGGTTCAGACGCTATATTCAAAAAAGGTGGAAGGGTATTTTTGATTTTTCAAAATTTCGAAGTATTTAAACCGCTGTATCGTACCTTCTAGTAGGCGCATTTAGGATTTTTTTGGCTCCTTTCATGCGCGAAACTCTCCTCTTTCGACTAGTCTCATTCCGGTTTTTCGGAGAGAAACGGTTCAGACGCTAGCTTCAAAATAGTGGAAGGGTATTTTTGATTTTTTAAAATTTCGGAATATTTAAACCGCTGTTTCTGATTTTCTAGTAGGCGTATTTAGGATTTTTTTGGCTCATTTCATGCGCGGAACTCTCCTCTTTCGACTCATTCATTCGAGTTTTTCGGAGAGAAACGGTTCAGACGCAATATTCAAAATACTGGAAGGGTATTTTTGATTTTTTAAAATTTCGATTTCTTTAAACCGCTGTATCTTATCTTCTAGTAGGCGTATTTAGGATTTTTTTGGCTCTCTTCATGCGTGAAACTCTCCTTTTTCGACTCATTTCATTCGGGTTTTTCGGAGAGAAACGGTTCAGACGCAATATTCAAAATGGGGGAAGGGTATTTCTGATTTTTTAAAATTTCCAAGTATTTAAACCGCTGTATCTTATCTTCTAGTAGGCGTATTTAGGATTTTTTGGCTCCTAACAAGCGCGAAACTCTCCTCTTTCGAATCCTTTCATTCGGGTTTTTCGGAGAGAAACGGTTCAGACGCTATATTCAAAAGATTGGTTGGGTACTTTTGATTTTTCAAAATTTCGAAGTATTTAAACCGCTGTATCTTATCTTCTAGTAGGCGTATTTAGGATTTTTTGGCTCCTAACAAGCGCGAAACTCTCCTCTTTCGAATCCTTTCATTCGGGTTTTTCGGAGAGAAACGGTTCAGACGCTATATTCAAAAGATTGGTTGGGTACTTTTGATTTTTCAAAATTTCGAAGTATTTAAACCGCTGTATCTTATCTTCTAGTAGGCGTATTTAGGATTTTTTTGGCTCCTTACAAGGGCGATTCTCTCCTCTTTCGAATCATTTCATTCGGTTTTTCCGGAGAGAAACGGTTCAGACGCTATATTCAAAATAGTGGAAGGCTATTTTTGATTTTTTAAAATTATGGAATTTTTAAACCTCTGTATCTTATCTTCTAGTAGGCGTATTTAGGATTTTTTGGGCACATTTCAAGCGCGAAACTCTTCTCTTTCGACTCGTTTCATTCCGGTTTTTCGGAGAGAAACGGTTCAGACGCTATCTTCAAAATAGTGGAAAAGGATTTTTGATTTTTTAAAATTTCGGAATTTTTAAACCGCTGTATCTTATCTTCTATTAGGCGCATTTAGGATTTTTTTGGCCCATTTCAAGCGCGGAACTCTCCTCTTTCGACTCATTTCATTCTGGTTTTTCGGAGAGAAACGGTTCAGACGCTAAATTCAAAATAGTGGAAGGGTATTTTTGATTATTTAAAATTTCGGAATTTTTACACCTCTCTATCATATCTTCTAGTAGGCGTATTTAGGATTTTTTGGCTCATTTCAAGCGCGAAACTTTCCTCTTTCGACTCGTTTCATTCCGGTTTTTCGGAGAGAAACGGTTCAGACGCTATATTCAAAATAGTGGAAGGGTATTTTTGATTTTTTAAAATTTCGAAGTCTTTAAACCGCTGTATCTTATCTTCTAGTAGGCGTATTTAGGATTTTTTTGGCTCCTTACATGCGCGAATCTCTCCTCTTTCGACTCATTTCACTCGGGTTTTTCGGAGAGAAACGGTTCAGACGCTATATTCAAAATAGTGGAAGGGTATTATTGATTTTTTAAAATTTCGGAATATTTAAACCTCTGTATCTTATCTTCTAGTATGCGTATTTAGGATTTTTTGGGCTCATTTCAAGCGCGGAACTCTCCTCTTTCAACTCATTCATTCGGGTTTTTCGGAGAGAAACGGTTCAGACGCAATATTCAAAATACTGGAAGGGTATTTTTGATTTTTTAAAATTTCGATGTCTTTAAACCGCTGTATCTTATCTTCTAGTAGGCGTATTTAGGATTTTTTTAGCTCCTTACATGCGCGAATCGCTTCTCTTTCGAACCATTTCATTCGGGATTTTCGGAGAGAAACGGTTCAGACGCTATATTCAAAAGATTGGTAGGGTATTTTTGATTTTTCAAAATTTCGAAGTATTTAAACCGCTGTATCTTATCTTCTAGTAGGCTTATTTATGATTTTTTGGCTCATTTCAAGCGTGAAACTCTCCTCTTTCGGCTCATTTCATTCGGGTTTTTCGGAGAGAAACGGTTCAGACGCTATATTCAAAAGATTGGAGGGCATTTTTTATTTTTTAAAATTTTGGAATATTTAAACCGCTGTATCTTATCTTCTAGTAGGCGTATTTAGGATTTTTTTGGATCGTTTCAAGCGCGAAACTCTCCTCTTTCGACACGTTTCATTCCGGTTTTTCGGAGAGAAACAGTTCAGACGCTATATTCAAAAAAGGTGGAAGGGTATTTTTGATTTTTCAAAATTTCGAAGTATTTAAACCGCTGTATCGTACCTTCTAGTAGGCGCATTTAGGATTTTTTTGGCTCCTTTCATGCGCGAAACTCTCCTCTTTCGACTCATTTCATTCGGGTTTTTCGAAGAGAAACGGTTCAGACGCTATATTCAAAATAGTGGAAGGGTATTATTGATTTTTTAAAATTTCGCAATTTTTAAACCGCTGTATCTTATCTTCTATTAGGCGTATTTAGGATTTTTTTGGCTCTCTTCATGCGTGAAACTCTCCTTTTTCGACTCATTTCAGTCGGGTTTTTCGGAGAGAAACGGTTCAGACGCTATATTCAAAATAGTGGAAGGGTATTTTTGATTTTTTAAAATTTCGGAATATTTAAACCTCTGTATCCTATCTTCAAGTATGCGTATTTAGGATTTTTTGGGCTCATTTCAAGCGCGAAACTCTCCTCTTTCGACTCATTTCATTCGGGTTTTTCGGAGAGAAACGGTTCAGACGCAATATTCAAAATAGGGGAAGGGTATTTCTGATTTTTTAAAATTTCCAAGTATTTAAACCGCTGTATCTTATCTTCTAGTAGGCGTATTTAGGATTTTTTGGCTCCTAACAAGCGCGAAACTCTCCTCTTTCGAATCCTTTCATTCGGGTTTTTCGGAGAGAAACGGTTCAGACGCTATATTCAAAAGATTGGTTGGATACTTTTGATTTTTCAAAATTTCGAAGTATTTAAACCGCTGTATCTTATCTTCTAGTAGGCGTATTTAGGATTTTTTTGGCTCCTTACAAGGGCGATTCTCCCCTCTTTCAAATCATTTCATTCGGGTTTTACGGAGAGAAACGGTTCAGACGCAATATTCAAAAGATTGGTAGGGTATTTTTGATTTTTCAAAATTTCGAAGTATTTAAACCGCTGTATCTTATCTTCTAGTAGGCTTATTTAGGATTTTTTTGGCTCATTTCAAGCGCGAAACTCTCCTCTTTCGACTCATTTCATTCGGGTTTTTTCGGATAGAAACGGTTCAGACGCTATATTCAAAAGATTGGAGGGCATTTTTTATTTTATAAAATTTTGGAATTTTTAAACCGCTGTATCTTATCTTCTAGTAGGCGTATTTAGGATTTTTTTGGATCGTTTCAAGCGCGAAACTCTCCTCTTTCGACACGTATCATTCCGGTTTTTCGGAGAGAAACGGTTCAGACGCTATATTCAAAAAAGGTGGAAGGGTATTTTTGATTTTTCAAAATTTCGAAGTATTTAAACCGCTGTATCGTACCTTCTAGTAGGCGCATTTAGGATTTTTTTGGCTCCTTTCATGCGCGAAACTCTCCTCTTTCGACTAGTCTCATTCCGGTTTTTCGGAGAGAAACGGTTCAGACGCTAGCTTCAAAATAGTGGAAGGGTATTTTTGATTTTTTAAAATTTCGGAATATTTAAACCGCTGTTTCTGATTTTCTAGTAGGCGTATTTAGGATTTTTTTGGCTCATTTCATGCGCGGAACTCTCCTCTTTCGACTCATTCATTCGAGTTTTTCGGAGAGAAACGGTTCAGACGCAATATTCAAAATACTGGAAGGGTATTTTTGATTTTTTAAAATTTCGATTTCTTTAAACCGCTGTATCTTATCTTCTAGTAGGCGTATTTAGGATTTTTTTGGCTCTCTTCATGCGTGAAACTCTCCTTTTTCGACTCATTTCATTCGGGTTTTTCGGAGAGAAACGGTTCAGACGCAATATTCAAAATGGGGGAAGGGTATTTCTGATTTTTTAAAATTTCCAAGTATTTAAACCGCTGTATCTTATCTTCTAGTAGGCGTATTTAGGATTTTTTGGCTCCTAACAAGCGCGAAACTCTCCTCTTTCGAATCCTTTCATTCGGGTTTTTCGGAGAGAAACGGTTCAGACGCTATATTCAAAAGATTGGTTGGGTACTTTAGATTTTTCAAAATTTCGAAGTATTTAAACCGCTGTATCTTATCTTCTAGTAGGCGTATTTAGGATTTTTTGGCTCCTAACAAGCGCGAAACTCTCCTCTTTCGAATCCTTTCATTCGGGTTTTTCGGAGAGAAACGGTTCAGACGCTATATTCAAAAGATTGGTTGGGTACTTTTGATTTTTCAAAATTTCGAAGTATTTAAACCGCTGTATCTTATCTTCTAGTAGGCGTATTTAGGATTTTTTTGGCTCCTTACAAGGGCGATTCTCTCCTCTTTCGAATCATTTCATTCGGTTTTTCCGGAGAGAAACGGTTCAGACGCTATATTCAAAATAGTGGAAGGCTATTTTTGATTTTTTAAAATTATGGAATTTTTAAACCTCTGTATCTTATCTTCTAGTAGGCGTATTTAGGATTTTTTGGGCACATTTCAAGCGCGAAACTCTTCTCTTTCGACTCGTTTCATTCCGGTTTTTCGGAGAGAAACGGTTCAGACGCTATCTTCAAAATAGTGGAAAAGGATTTTTGATTTTTTAAAATTTCGGAATTTTTAAACCGCTGTATCTTATCTTCTATTAGGCGCATTTAGGATTTTTTTGGCCCATTTCAAGCGCGGAACTCTCCTCTTTCGACTCATTTCATTCGGGTTTTTTCGGATAGAAACGGTTCAGACGCTATATTCAAAAGATTGGAGGGCATTTTTTATTTTTTAAAATTTTGGAATATTTAAACCGCTGTATCTTATCTTCTAGTAGGCGTATTTAGGATTTTTTTGGATCGTTTCAAGCGCGAAACTCTCCTCTTTCGACACGTTTCATTCCGGTTTTTCGGAGAGAAACGGTTCAGACGCTATATTCAAAAAAGGTGGAAGGGTATTTTTGATTTTTCAAAATTTCGAAGTATTTAAACCGCTGTATCGTACCTTCTAGTAGGCGCATTTAGGATTTTTTTGGCTCCATTCATGCGCGAAACTCTCCTCTTTCGACTAGTCTCATTCCGGTTTTGCGGAGAGAAACGGTTCAGACGCTAGCTTCAAAATAGTGGAAGGGTATTTTTGATTTTTTAAAATTTCGGAATTTTTAAAACGCTGTATCTGATTTTCTAGTAGGCGTATTTAGGATTTTTTTGGCTCATTTCATGCGCGGAACTCTCCTCTTTCGACTCATTCATTCGAGTTTTTCGGAGAGAAACGGTTCAGACGCAATATTCAAAATACTGGAAGGGTATTTTTGATTTTTTAAAATTTCGATTTCTTTAAACCGCTGTATCTTATCTTCTAGTAGGCGTATTTAGGATTTTTTTAGCTCCTTACATGCGCGAATCTCTCCTCTTTCGAATCATTTCATTCGGGTTTTTCGGAGAGAATCGGTTCAGACGTTATATTCAAAAGATTGGAGGGCATTTTTGATTTTTTAAAATTTTGGAATTTTTAAACCGCTGTATCTTATCTTCTAGTAGGCGTATTTAGGATTTTTTGGCTCCTTACTAGCGGGAAACTCTCCTCTTTCGACTCATTTCATTCGGGTCTTTCGGTGAGAAACGGTTCAGACGCTATATTCAAAATAGTGGAAGGCTATTTTTGTTTTTTCAAAATTTCGAAGTATTTAAACCGCTGTATCTTATCTTCTAGTAGGCGCATTTAGGATTTTTTTGGCTCATTTCAAGGGCGAAACTCTCATCTTTCGAATGCTTTCATTCGGGTTTTTCGGAGAGAATCGGTTCAGACGCTATATTCAAAACAGTGGAAGCGTATTTTTCATTTTTCAAAACTTCGAAGTTTTTGAACCGCTGTATCTTATCTTCTAGTAGGCGTATTTAGGATTTTTTTAGCTCCTTACAAGCGCGAAACTCTCCTCTTTCGACAGAATTCATTCGGGTTTTTCGGAGAGAAACGGTTCAGACGCTATATTCAAAAGATTGGTAGGGTATTTTTGATTTTTCAAAATTTCGAAGTATTTAAACCGCTGTATCTTATCTTCTAGTAGGCTTATTTAGGATTTTTTTGGCTCATTTCAAGCGCGAAACTCTCCTCTTTCGAAAGAATTCATTCGGGTTTTTCGGAGAGAAACGGTTCAGACGCTATATTCAAAAGATTGGTAGGGTATTTTTGATTTTTCAAAATTTCGAAGTATTTAAACCGCTGTATCTTATCTTCTAGTAGGCTTATTTAGGATTTTTTTGGCTCATTTCAAGCGCGAAACTCTCCTCTTTCGACTCATTTCATTCGGGTTTTCCGGAGAGAAACGGTTCAGACGCTATATTCAAAAAAGTTGGAAGGGTATTTTTGATTTTTCAAAATTTCGAAGTATTTAAACCGCTGTATCGTACCTTCTAGTAGGCGCATTTAGGATTTTTTTGGCTCCTTTCAAGCGCGAAACTCTCCTCTTTCGACTAGTTTCATTCCGGTTTTTCGGAGAGAAACGGTTCAGACGCTAGCTTCAAAATAGTGGAAGGGTATATTTGATTTTTTAAAATTTCGGAATTTTTAAACAGCTGTATCTGATTTTCTAATAGGCGTATTTAGGATTTATTTGGCTCATTTCATGCGCGGAACTCTCCTCTTTCGACTCATTCATTCGGGTTTTTCGGAGAGAAACGGTTCAGACGCAATATTCAAAATACTGGAAGGGTATTTTTGATTTTTTAAAATTTAGAAGTATTTAAACCGCTGTATCTTATCTTCTAGTAGGCGTATTTAGGATTTTTTTGGCTCATTTCAAGCGCGAACCTCTCCTCTTTCGACTGATTTCATTCGGATTTTTCGGAGAGAAACGGTTCAGACGCTATATTCAAAATAGTGGAAGGGTATTTTTGATTTTTTAGAATTTCGTAGTATTTAAACCGCTGTATCTTATCTTCTAGTAGGCGTATTTAGGATTTTTTGGCTCCGTACAAGCGCGAAACTCTCCTCTTTCGAATCATTTCATTCGGGTTTTTCGGAGAGTAACGGTTCAGACTCTATATTCAAAATAGTGGAAGGGTATTTCTGATTTTTTAAAATTTCGAAGTTTTTAAACCGCTGTATCTTATCTTCTAGTAGGCGTATTTAGGATTTTTTTGGCTCCTAACAAGCGCGAAACTCTCCTCTTTCGACTCATTTCATTCGGGTTTTTCGGAGAGAAACGGTTCAGACGCTATATTCAAAGTAATGGAAGGCTATTTTAGATTTTTTATAATTTCGAAGTATCTAAACCGCTGTATCTTATCTTCTAGTAGGGGTATTTAGGATTTTTTTGGCTCCTTTCAAGCGCGAAACTCTCCTCTTTCGACTCGTTTCATTCCGGTTTTTCGGAGAGAAACGGTTCAGACGCTATATTCAAAATAGTGGAAGGGTATTTTTGATTTTCTAAAATTTCAGAGTTTTTAAACCGCTGTATCATATATTCTAGTAGTCGTATTAGGATTTCTTTGGCTCACTTCAAGCGCAAAACTGTCCTCTTTCGAATCGTTTCTTTCGGGTTTTTCGGAGAGAAACGATTCAGACGCTATATTCAAAATAGTGGAAGGGTATTTTTGATTTTCTAAAATTTCGGAGTATTTAAGCCGCTGTATCTTATCTTCTAGTAGGCGTATTTAGGATTTTTTTGGCACATTTCATGCGCGAAACATTCCTCTTTCGTCTGATTTCATTCGGGTAATTCGGAGAGAAATGGTTCAGACGCTTTATTCAAAATAGTGGAAGGGTATTTTCGATTTTCTAAAATTTCGGTGTTTTTAAACCGCTGTATCTTATCTTCTAGTAGGCGTATTTAGGATTTTTTTTTGCTCCTTACAAGCGCGAAACTCTCCTCTTTCGAATCCTTTCATACGGGTTTTTCGTTGAGAAACGATTCAGACGCTATATTCAAAATAGTGGAAGGGTATTTTTGATTTTTTAAAATTTCGAAGTTTTTAAACCGCTGTATCTTATTTCTAAAAGGCGTATTTAGGATTTTTTTGGCTCATTTCAAGCGCGAAGCTGTCCTCTTTCGACTCGTTTCTTTCGGGTTTTTCGGAGAGAAACGATTAAGACATTATATTCAAAATAGTGGAAGGGTATTTTTGATTTTTTAAAATTTCGTAGATTTTAAACCGCTGTATAATATCTTCTAGTATGCGTATTTAGTATTTTTTTGGCTCCTTACTAGCGCGAAACTCTCCTCTTTCGAATCCTTTCATTCGGGTTTTTCGGAGAGATACGGTTCAGACGCTATATTCAAAATAGTTAAAGGGTATTTTTGATTTTCTAAAATTTCGGAGTATTTAAGCCGCTGTATCTTATCTTCTAGTAGGCGTATTTAGGATTTTTTTGGCTCCTTACATGCGCAAAACTCACCTCTTTCGAATCCTTTCATTCGGGTTTTTCGGAGAGAAACGGTTCAGACGCTATATTCAAAATAGTGGAAGGGTATTTTTGATTTTCTAAAATTTCGGAGTATTTAAACCGCTGTATCTTATCTTCTAGTAGGCGTATTTAGGATTTTTTTGGCTCCTTACAAGCGCGAAACTCTCCTCTTTCGAATCCTTTCATTCGGGTTTCTCGGAGATAAACGGTTCAGACGCTATATTCAAAAGAGTGGAATGGTATCTTTGATTTTTTAAAAATTCGGAATTTTTAAACCTCTGTATCTTATCTTCTAGTAGGCGTATTTAGGATTTTCTAGGCTCATTTCAAGCGCGAAGCTGTCCTCTTTCGACTCGTTTCATTCGGGTTTTTCGGAGAGAAACGATTCAGACGCTAAATTCAAAATAGTGGAAGGGTATTTTCGATTTTTTAAAATTTCAAAGTTTTAAACCGCTGTATCTTATCTTCTAGTATGCGTATTTAGGATTTTTTTGGCTCCTTACAAGCGCGAAACTCTCTTCTTTCGAATCCTTTCATTCGGGTTTTTCGGAGAGAAACGGTTCAGACGCTTTATTCAAAATAGTGGAAGGGTATTTTTGATTTTTTAAAATTTCGTAGTTTTTAAACCGCAGTATCTTATCTTCTAGTAGGCATATTTAGGATTTTTTTGGTTCATTTCATGCGCGAAGCTCTCCTCTTTCGATTGATTTAATTCGGGTTTTTCGGAGAGAAACGGTTCAGACGCTATATTCAAAAGATTGGTAGGGTATTTTTGATTTTTCAAAATTTCGAAGTATTTAAACCGCTGTATCTTATCTTCTAGTAGGCTTATTTAGGATTTTTTTGGCTCATTTCAAGCGCGAAACTCTCCTCTTTCGAAAGAATTCATTCGGGTTTTTCGGAGAGAAACGGTTCAGACGCTATATTCAAAAGATTGGTAGGGTATTTTTGATTTTTCAAAATTTCGAAGTATTTAAACCGCTGTATCTTATCTTCTAGTAGGCTTATTTAGGATTTTTTTGGCTCATTTCAAGCGCGAAGCTCTCCTCTTTCGACTCATTTCATTCGGGTTTTCCGGAGAGAAACGGTTCAGACGCTATATTCAAAAAAGTTGGAAGGGTATTATTGATTTTTCAAAATTTCGAAGTATTTAAACCGCTGTATCGTACCTTCTAGTAGGCGCATTTAGGATTTTTTTGGCTCCTTTCAAGCGCGAAACTCTCCTCTTTCGACTAGTTTCATTCCGGTTTTTCGGAGAGAAACGGTTCAGACGCTAGCTTCAAAATAGTGGAAGGGTATATTTGATTTTTTAAAATTTCGGAATTTTTAAACAGCTGTATCTGATTTTCTAATAGGCGTATTTAGGATTTATTTGGCTCATTTCATGCGCGGAACTCTCCTCTTTCGACTCATTCATTCGGGTTTTTCGGAGAGAAACGGTTCAGACGCAATATTCAAAATACTGGAAGGGTATTTTTGATTTTTTAAAATTTAGAAGTATTTAAACCGCTGTATCTTATCTTCTAGTAGGCGTATTTAGGATTTTTTTGGCTCATTTCAAGCGCGAACCTCTCCTCTTTCGACTGATTTCATTCGGATTTTTCGGAGAGAAACGGTTCAGACGCTATATTCAAAATAGTGGAAGGGTATTTTTGATTTTTTAGAATTTCGTAGTATTTAAACCGCTGTATCTTATCTTCTAGTAGGCGTATTTAGGATTTTTTGGCTCCGTACAAGCGCGAAACTCTCCTCTTTCGAATCATTTCATTCGGGTTTTTCGGAGAGTAACGGTTCAGACTCTATATTCAAAATAGTGGAAGGGTATTTCTGATTTTTTAAAATTTCGAAGTTTTTAAACCGCTGTATCTTATCTTCTAGTAGGCGTATTTAGGATTTTTTTGGCTCCTAACAAGCGCGAAACTCTCCTCTTTCGACTCATTTCATTCGGGTTTTTCGGAGAGAAACGGTTCAGACGCTATATTCAAAGTAATGGAAGGCTATTTTAGATTTTTTATAATTTCGAAGTATCTAAACCGCTGTATCTTATCTTCTAGTAGGGGTATTTAGGATTTTTTTGGCTCCTTTCAAGCGCGAAACTCTCCTCTTTCGACTCGTTTCATTCCGGTTTTTCGGAGAGAAACGGTTCAGACGCTATATTCAAAATAGTGGAAGGGTATTTTTGATTTTCTAAAATTTCAGAGTTTTTAAACCGCTGTATCATATATTCTAGTAGTCGTATTAGGATTTCTTTGGCTCACTTCAAGCGCAAAACTGTCCTCTTTCGAATCGTTTCTTTCGGGTTTTTCGGAGAGAAACGATTCAGACGCTATATTCAAAATAGTGGAAGGGTATTTTTGATTTTCTAAAATTTCGGAGTATTTAAGCCGCTGTATCTTATCTTCTAGTAGGCGTATTTAGGATTTTTTTGGCACATTTCATGCGCGAAACATTCCTCTTTCGAATCCTTTCATTCGGGTTTCTCGGAGATAAACAGTTCAGACGCTATATTCAAAAGAGTGGAATGGTATCTTTGATTTTTTAAAATTTCGGAATTTTTAAACCTCTGTATCTTATCTTCTAGTAGGCGTATTTAGGATTTTCTAGGCTCATTTCAAGCGCGAAGCTGTCCTCTTTCGACTCGTTTCATTCGGGTTTTTCGGAGAGAAACGATTCAGACGCTAAATTCAAAATAGTGGAAGGGTATTTTCGATTTTTTAAAATTTCAAAGTTTTAAACCGCTGTATCTTATCTTCTAGTATGCGTATTTAGGATTTTTTTGGCTCCTTACAAGCGCGAAACTCTCTTCTTTCGAATCCTTTCATTCGGGTTTTTCGGAGAGAAACGGTTCAGACGCTTTATTCAAAATAGTGGAAGGGTATTTTTGATTTTTTAAAATTTCGTAGTATTTAAACCGCAGTATCTTATCTTCTAGTAGGCATATTTAGGATTTTTTTGGTTCATTTCATGCGCGAAGCTCTCCTCTTTCGATTGATTTAATTCGGGTTTTTCGGAGAAAAACGGTTCAAACGCTATATTCAAAATAGTGGAAGGGTATTTTTGATTTTCTAAAATTTCGCAGTTTTTAAACTGCTGTATCTTATCTTCTAGTAGGCCAATTTAGGATTTTTTTGGCACATTTCAAGCGCGAAACTCTCCTCTTTCGTCTGATTTCATTCGGATTTTTCGGAGAGAAACGGTTCAGACGCTATATTCAAATTAGTGGAAGGGTATTTTTGATTTCTTAAAATTTCGAAGTATTTAAATCGCTGTATCTTATCTTCTAGTAGGCGTATTTAGAATTTTTTTGACTCTTTACGAGCGCGAAACTATCCTCTTTCGAACCATTTCATTCGGGTTTTTCGGAGAGAAACGGTTGAGACGCTATATTCAAAAGATTGGAAGGGTATTTATGATTTTTTAAAATTTCGGGATCTTTAAACCGCTGTATCTTATCTTCTAGTAGCCGTATTTAGGATTTTTTGGACTCATTTCAAGCGCGAAACTCTCCTCTTTCGACTCATTTCATTCGGGTTTTTCGGAGAGTAACGGTTCAGACGCTATATTCAAATTAGTGGAAGGGTATTTTTGATTTTTTAAAATTTCGGGATATTTAAACCGCTGTATCTTATCTTCTAGTATGCGTATTTAGGATTTTTTTGGCTCATTACAAGCGCGAAACTCTCCTCTTTCGACTGATTTCATTCGGGTTTTTTGGAAAGAAACGGCTCAGACGCTATATTCAAAAAAACTGGAAGGGTATTTTTGATTTTCTAAAATTTCGGAGTTTTTAAAACGCTGTATCTTATCTTCTAGTAGGTGTATTTAGGATTTTTTTGCTCATTTCAAACGAGGAACTCTCCTCTTTCGACTCATTTCATTCGGGTTTTTCGGAGAGAAACGGTTCAGACGCTATATTCTAAAGAGTGGAAGGTTATTTTTGATTTTTTAAAACTTCGAAGTTTTTAAACCGCTGTATCTTATCTTCTAGTAGGCGCATTTAGGATTTTTTTGGCTCATTACAAGCGCGTAACTCTCCTCTTTCGACGTATTTCTTTCGGGTTATTCGGAGAGAAACGGTTCAGACGCAATATTCAAAAGAGTTGAAGGGTATTTTTGATTTTTTAAAATTTCGAAGGTATTAAACCGCTGTATCTTATCTTCTAGTAGGCGTATTATGATTTTTTTAGCTCCCTACAAGCGCGAAACTCTCCTCTTTCGAACCATTTCATTCTGGTTTTTCGGAGAGAAACGGTTCGGACGCTATATTCTAAAGAGTGGAAGGGTATTTTTGATTTTTTAAAACTTCGAAGTTTTTAAACCGCTGTATCTTATCTTCTAGTAGGCGCATTTAGGATTTTTTTGGCTCATTACAAGCGCGAAACTCTCCTCTTTCGACTGATTTCATTCGGGTTTTTCGGAAAGAAACGGTTCAGACTCTATATTCAAAAAAAATGGAAGGGTATTTTTGATTTTCTAAAATTTCGGAGTTTTTAAAACGCTGTATCTTATCTTCTAGTAGGTGTATTTAGGATTTTTTTGCTCATTTCAAACGTGGAACACTCCTCTTTCGACTCATTTCATTCAGGTTTTTCGGAGAGAAAAGGTTCAGACGCTATATTCAAAATAGTGGAAGGGTATTTTTGATTTTTTAAAATTTCGGAATATTTGAACCTCTGTATCTTATCTTCTAGTAGGCGTATTTAGGATTTTTTGGGCTCATTTCAAGCTCGAAACTCTCCTCTTTCGACGTATTTCTTTCGGGTTATTCGGAGAGAAACGGTTCAGACGCAATATTCAAAAGAGTGGAAGGGTATTTTTGATTTTTTAAAATTTCGAAGGTATTAAACCGCTGTATCTTATCTTCTAGTAGGCGTATTATGATTTTTTTAGCTCCCTACAAGCGCGAAACTCTCCTCTTTCGAACCATTTCATTCTGGTTTTTCGGAGAGAAACGGTTCGGACGCTATATTCTAAAGAATGGAAGGGTATTTTTGATTTTTTAAAACTTCGAAGTTTTTAAACCGCTGTATCTTATCTTCTAGTAGGCGCATTTAGGATTTTTTTGGCTCATTACAATCGCGAAACTCTCCTCTTTCGACTGATTTCATTCGGGTTATTCGGAGAGAAACGGTTCAGACGCAATATTCAAAATAGTGGAAGGGTATTTTTGATTTTTTAAAATTTCGGAATTTTTAAACCGCTGTATCTTATCTTCTAGTAGGCGTATTTAGGATTTTTTTGGCTTATTTCAAGCGCGAAACTCTCCTCTTTCGAACCATTTCATTCTGGTTTTTCGGAGAGAAACGGTTCAGACACTATATTGAAAATAGTGGAAGGATATTTTTGATTTTTTAAATTTCAAAGTATTTAAATCGCTGTATCTTCTCTTCTAGTAGGCGTGTTTAGTATTTTTTTGGCTTACTTCAAGCGCGAAACTCTCCTCTTTCGAATCATTTCATTCGGGTTATTCGGAGAGAAACGGTCCAGACGCTATATACAAAAGAGTGGAAGGGTATTTTAATTTTTTAAAATTTCGAAGTTTTTAAACCGCTGTATCTTATCTTCTATTAGGCGTATTTAGGATTTTTTTGACTCCTTACAAGCGCGGAACTATCCTCTTTCGAATCATTTCATTCGGGTTTTTCGGAGAGAAACGGTTCAGACGCAATATTCAAAATAGTGCAAGCGTATTTTTGATTTTTTAAAATTTCGAAGTATTTAAACCGCTGTATCTTATCTTCTAGTAGGCGTATTTAGGATTTTTTTGGATCATTTCAAGCGCGAAACTCTCCTCTTTCGACACATTTCATTCGGGTTTTACGGAGAGTAACGGTTCAGACGCTATATTCAAAGTAGTGAAGGGTATTTTCGATTTTTTAAAATTTCGAAGTCTTTAAATCTCTGTATCTTATCTTCTAGTAGGCGTGTTTAGTATTTTTTTGGCTTACTTCAAGCGCGAAACTCTCCCCTTTCGAATCATTTCATTCGGGTTTTTCGGAGAGAAACGATTCAGACGCTATATTCAAAATAGTGGAAGGGTATTTTTATTTTTTATTATTTCGGAATTTTTAAACTACTGTATCTTATTTTCTAGTAGGCGTATTTAGGATTTTTTTGGCTCATTTCATGCGCGGAACACTCCAATTTCGAATCATTTCATTCGGGTTTTTCGGAGAGAAACGGTTCAGACACTATATTCAAAATAGTGGAAGGGTATTTTTGATTTTTTAAAATTTCGTAATTTTTAAACCGCTTTATCTTATCTTCTAGTAGGTGTGTTTAGGATTTTTTTGGCTCATTTCAAGCGAGAAACTCTCCTCTTTCGACTCATTTCATTTGGGTTTTTCGGAGAGAAACGGTTCAGACGCTATATTCAAACTAGTGGATGGGTATTTTAATTTTTTAAAATTTCGAAGTTTTTAAACCGCTGTATCTTATCTTCTAGTAGGCGTATTTAGGATTTTTTTGACTCCTTACAAGTGAGAAACACCCCTCTTTCGAATCATTTCATTCGGGTTTTTCGGAGAGAAACGGTTAAGACGCTATATTCAAATTAGTGGAAGGGTATTTTTGATTTTTTAAAATTTCGAAGTATTTAAACGGCTGTATCTTATTTTCTAGTAGGCGTATTTAGGATTTTTTGGGCTAATTTCAAGCGCGAAACACTCCACTTTCAAATCATTTCATTCGGGTTTTTCGGAGAGAAACGGTTCAGACGCTATATTCAAAAGATTGGTAGAGTATTTTTGATTTTTCAAAATTTCGAAGTTTTTAAACCACTGTATCTTATCTTCTAGTAGGCGTATTTAGGATTTTCTTGGCTCATTCCAAGCGAGAAACTCTCCTCTTTCGACACATTTCATTCGTGTTTTTCGGAAAGAAACGGTTCAGACTCTATATTCAAAATAGTGGAAGGGTATTTTTGAATTTTAAAAATTTCGAAGATTTTAAACCGCTGTATCTTATCTTTTAGTAGGCGTATTTAGGATTTTTTTGGCTTATTTCAAGCGAGAAACTCACCTCTTTCGACTCATTACATTTGGGTTTTTCGGAGAGAAAAGGTTCAGACGCTATATTTAGAAGAGTGGAAGGATATCTTTGATATTTTAAAATTTCGGAACATTTAAACCGTTGTATCTTATCTTCTAGTAGGGGTTTTTAGGATTTTTTTGGCTCCTTTCAAGCGCGAATCTCTCCTCTTTCGAATCGTTTCATTCCGGTTTTTCGGAGAGAAACGGTTCAGACGCTATATTCAAAAGAGTGGAAGGGTATTTTTGATTTTTTAAAATTTCGGAATATTTAAACCTCTGTATCTTATCTTCTAGTAGGCGTATTTAGGATTTTTTTGGCTCATTTCAAGCGCGGAACTCTCCCCTTTCGGCTGATTTCATTCGGGTTTTTCGGAGAGAAACGGTTCAGACGCAGTATTCAAAATAGTGGAAGGGTATTTTTGATTTTTTAAAATATCGAAGTATTTGAACCGCTGTATCTTATCTTCTTGTCGGCGTATTTAGGATTTTTTTGGCTCATTTCAAGCGAGGAACTCTCCTCTTTCGACTCGTTTCATTCGGGTTTTTCGGAGAGAAACGGTTCAGACGCAGTATTCAAAATAGTGGAAGGGTATTTTTGATTTTTTAAAATATCGAAGTATTTAAATCGCGGTATCTTATCTTCTTGTCGGCGTATTTAGGATTTTTTGGGCTACTTACAAGCGCGAAACTCTCCTCTTTCGAATCCTTTCATTCGGGTTTTTCTGAGAGAAATGGTTCAGACGCTATATTCAAAATAGTGGAAGGGTATTTTTGATTTTTTAATATTTCGTAGTTTTTAACCCGCTGTATCTTATCTTCTAGTAGGCGTATTTAGGATTTTTTTGGCTCATTTCAAGTGCGAACCTCTCCTCTTTCGAATCGTTTTATTCCGGTTTTTCGGAGAGAAACGGTTCCGACGCTATATTCAAAATAGTTGAAGGGTATTTTTGATTTTTTAAAATTTCGGAATATTTAAACTGCTGTATCTTATCTTCTAGTAGGCGTATTTGGGGTTTTTTTGGCTCATTTCAAGCGCGAATCACTCCACTTTCAAACCATTTCATTCGGGTTTTTTGTAGAGAAACTGTTATGACGCTATATTCTAATTAGTGGAAAGGTATTTTTGATTTTTTAAATTTCGAAGTTTTTAAACCGCTGTATCTTATGTTCTAGTAGGCGTATTTAGGATTTTCTTGGCTCCTTACAAGCGCGAAACTCTCCCCTTTCGGCTGATTTCATTCGGGTTTTTCGGAGAGAAACGATTCAGACGCTATATTCAAAATAGTGGAAGGGTATTTTTGATTTTTTAAAAATTCGAAGTTTAAACCGCTGTATCTTATCTTCTAGTAGGCGTATTTAGGATTTTTTTGACTCCTTACAAGTGCGAAACACCCCTCTTTCGAAACATTTCTTTCGTTTTTTCGGAGAGAAGCGGTTAAGACGCTATATTCAAATTAGTGGAAGGGTATTTTTGATTTTTTAAAATTTCGAAGTATTATAACGGCTGTATCTTATTTTCTAGTAGGCGTATTTAGGATTTTTTGGGCTAATTTCAAGCGCGAAACACTCCACTTTCAAATCATTTCATTCGGGTTTTTCGGAGAGAAACGGTTCAGACGCTATATTCAAAAGATTGGTAGAGTATTTTTGATTTTTCAAAATTTCGAAGTCTTTAAACCACTGTATCTTATCTTCTAGTAGGCGTATTTAGGATTTTCTTGGCTCATTCCAAGCGAGAAACTCTCCTCTTTCGACACATTTCATTCGTGTTTTTCGGAAAGAAACGGTTCAGACTCTATATTCAAAATAGTGGAAGGGTATTTTTGAATTTTAAAAATTTCGAAGATTTTAAACCGCTGTATCTTATCTTTTAGTAGGCGTATTTAGGATTTTTTGGGCTCATTTCAAGCGCGAAACTCTCCTCTTTCGACTCGTTTCATTCCGGTTTTTCGGAGAGAAAAGGTTGAGACGCTATATTCAAAAGATTGGAAGGGTATTTTTGATTTTTTAAAATTTCGGAATATTTAAACCTCTGTATCTTATCTTCTAGTAGGCGTATTTAGGATTTTTTTGGCTCATTTCAAGCGCGGAACTCTCCTCTTTCGACTCATTTCATTCGGGTTCTTCGGAGAGAAACAGTTCATACGCTATATTCAAAATAGTGGAAGGGTATTTTTGATTTTTTAATATTTCGTAGTTTTTAAACCGCTCTATATTATCTTCTAGTAGGCGTATTTAGGATTTTTTTGGCTCATTTCAAGCGCGAAGCTGTCCTCTTTCGACTCGTTTCTTTGGGGTTTTTCGGAGAGAAACGATTCAGACGCAATATTCAAAATAGTGGAAGGGTATTTTTGATTTTTTAAAATTTCGAAGTTTTTATACAGCTGTAACTTATCTTCCAGTAGGCGAATTTAGGATTTTTTTGGCTCTTTTCAAGCGCGAAACACTCTTCTTTCGAATCATTACATTCGGGTTTTCCGGAGAGAAACCTTTCAGACGCTATATCCAAAATAGCGGAAGGATATTTTTGATTTATTAAAATTTCGATGTATTTAATCCGCTGTATCTTATCTTTTAGTAGGCGTATTTAGGATTTTTTTGGCTTATTTCAAGCGCGAATCTCACCCCTTTCAACTGATTACATTTGGGTTTTTCGGAGAGAAACGGTTCAGACGCTATATTTAGAAGAGTGGAAGGGTATTTTTGATTTTCTAAAATGTCGGAGTCTTTAAACCGCTGTATCTTATCATTTAGTATACGTATTTAGGATTTTTTGGCTCCCTACAAGCGCGAAACCCTCCTCTTTCGAATAATTTCATTCGGGTTTTTCGGAAAGAAACGGTTCAGACGCTATATTCAAAATAGTGGAAGGGTATTTTTGATTTTTTAATATTTCGTAGTTTTTAACCCGCTGTATCTTATCTTCTAGTAGGCGTATTTAGGATTTTCTTGGCTCATTCCAAGCGAGAAACTCTCCTCTTTCGACACATTTCATTCGTGTTTTTCGGAAAGAAACGGTTCAGACTCTATATTCAAAATAGTGGAAGGGTATTTTTGAATTTTAAAAATTTCGAAGATTTTAAACCGCTGTATCTTATCTTTTAGTAGGCGTATTTAGGATTTTTTTGGCTTATTTCAAGCGCGAAACTCACCTCTTTCGACTCATTACATTTGGGTTTTTCGGAGAGAAAAGGTTCAGACGCTATATTCAAAATAGTGGAAGGGTATCTTCGATTTTTCAAAATTTCGGAATTTTTAAACCGCTGTATCTTATCTTCTACTAGGCGTATTTAGGATTTTTTGGGCTCATTTCAAGCGCGAAACACTCTTCTTTCGAATCATTACATTCGGGTTTTCCGGAGAGAAACGTTTCAGACGCTATATTCAAAATAGTGGAAGGGTATTTTTGATTTTCTAAAATTTCGGAGTTTCTAAACCGCTGTATCTTATCTTCTTGTAGGCGTATTTAGGATTTTTTTGGCTCCTTTCAAGCGCGAATCTCTCCTCTTTCGTATCGTTTCATTCCGGTTTTTCGGAGAGAAACGGTTCAGACGCTATATTCAAAAGAGTGGAAGGGTATTTTTGATTTTTTAAAATCTCGGAATTTTTAAACCGCTGTATCTTATCTTCTAGTAGGCGTATTTAGGATTTTTTGGCTCATTTCAAGCGAGGAACTCTCCTCTTTCGACTCGTTTCATTCGGGTTTTTCGGAGAGAAACGGTTCAGACGCAGTATTCAAAATAGTGGAAGGGTATTTTTGATTTTTTAAAATATCGAAGTATTTAAACCGCTGTATCTTATCTTCTTGTCGGCGTATTTAGGATTTTTTTGCCTCATTTCAAGCGAGGAACTCTCCTCTTTCGACTCGTTTCATTCGGGTTTTTCGGAGAGAAACGGTTCAGACGCAGTATTCAAAATAGTGGAAGGGTATTTTTGATTTTTTAAAATATCGAAGTATTTAAACCGCGGTATCTTATCTTCTTGTCGGCGTATTTAGGATTTTTTGGGCTACTTACAAGCGCGAAACTCTCCTCTTTCGAATCCTTTCATTCGGGTTTTTCTGAGAGAAACGGTTCAGACGCTATATTCAAAATAGTGGAAGGGTATTTTTGATTTTTTAATATTTCGTAGTTTTTAACCCGCTGTATCTTATCTTCTAGTAGGCGTATTTAGGATTTTTTTGGCTCATTTCAAGCGCGAACCTCTCCTCTTTCGAATCGTTTTATTCCGGTTTTTCGGAGAGAAACGGTTCTGACGCTATATTCAAAATAGTTGAAGGGTATTTTTGATTTTTTAAAATTTCGGAAGATTTAAACCGCTGTATCTTATCTTCTGGTAGGCGTATTTAGGATTTTTTTGGCTTATTTCAAGCGCGAAACTCTCCTCCTTCGACTGACTTCATTCGGGTTTTTCGGAGAGAAACGGTTCAGACGCTATATTCAAAAGAGTGGAAGGGTATCTTTGATTTTTTAAAATTTCGGAATATTTAAACCGCTGTATCTTATCTTCTAGTAGGGTTTTTAGGATTTTTTGGGCTCATTTCAAGCGCGAAACACACCAGTTTCAAATCATTTCATTCGGGTTTTTCGGAGAGAAACGATTCAGACGCTATATTCAAAATAGTGGAAGGGTATTTTTGATTTTTTAAAAATTCGAAGTTTAAACCGCTGTATCTTATCTTCTAGTAGGCGTATTTAGGATTTTTTTGACTCCTTACAAGTGCGAAACACCCCTCTTTCGAATCATTTCATTCGGGTTTTTCGGAGAGAAGCGGTTAAGACGCTATATTCAAATTAGTGGAAGGGTATTTTTGATTTTTTAAAATTTCGAAGTATTATAACGGCTGTATCTTATTTTCTAGTAGGCGTATTTAGGATTTTTTGGGCTAATTTCAAGCGCGAAACACTCCACTTTCAAATCATTTCATTCGGGTTTTTCGGAGAGAAACGGTTCAGACGCTATATTCAAAAGATTGGTAGAGTATTTTTGATTTTTCAAAATTTCGAAGTTTTTAAACCACTGTATCTTATCTTCTAGTAGGCGTATTTAGGATTTTCTTGGCTCATTCCAAGCGAGAAACTCTCCTCTTTCGACACATTTCATTCGTGTTTTTCGGAGAGAAAAGGTTCAGACGCTATATTCAAAATAGTGGAAGGGTATCTTCGATTTTTCAAAATTTCGGAATTTTTAAACCGCTGTATCTTATCTTCTACTAGGCGTATTTAGGATTTTTTGGGCTCATTTCAAGCGCGAAACACTCTTCTTTCGAATCATTACATTCGGGTCTTCCGGAGAGAAACGTTTCAGACGCTATATTCAAAATAGTGGAAGGGTATTTTTGATTTTCTAAAATTTCGGAGTTTCTAAACCGCTGTATCTTATCTTCTTGTAGGCGTATTTAGAATTTTTTTGGCTCCTTTCAAGCGCGAATCTCTCCTCTTTCGAATCGTTTCATTCCGGTTTTTCGGAGAGAAACGGTTCAGACGCTATATTCAAAAGAGTGGAAGGGTATTTTTGATATTTTAAAATCTCGGAATTTTTAAACCGCTGTATCTTATCTTCTAGTAGGCGTGTTTAGGATTTTTTGGCTCATTTCAAGCGAGGAACTCTCCTCTTTCGACTCGTTTCATTCGGGTTTTTCGGAGAGAAACGGTTCAGACGCAGTATTCAAAATAGTGGAAGGGTATTTTTGATTTTTTAAAATATCGAAGTATTTAAACCGCTGTATCTTATCTTCTTGTCTGCGTATTTAGGATTTTTTTGCCTCATTTCAAGCGAGGAACTCTCCTCTTTCGACTCGTTTCATTTGGGTTTTTCGGAGAGAAACGGTTCAGACGCTATATTCAAATAGTGGAAGGGTATTTTTGATTTTTTAAAATCTCGGAATTTTTAAACAACTGTATCTTATCTTCTACTAGGCGTATTTAGGATTTTTTTAACTCATTTCAAGCGCAAACCTCTCCTCTTTCGACACATTTCATTCGTATTTTTCAGAAAGAAACGGTTCAGACGCTATATTCAAATAGTGGAAGGGTATTTTTGAATTTTAAAAATTTCGAAGATTTTAAACCGCTGTATCTTATCTTTTAGTAGGCGTATTTAGGATTTTTTGGCTCATTTCAAGCGAGGAACTCTCCTCTTTCGACTCGTTTCATTCCGGTTTTTCGGAGAGAAACGGTTCATACGCTATATTCAAAAGATTGGTAGGGTATTTTTGATTTTTCAAAATTACGATGACTTTAAACCGCTGTATCTTATCTTCTAATAGGCGTATTTAGAATTCTTTTAGCTCCTTACAAGCGCGAAACTCTCCTCTTTCGAATCCTTTCATTCGGGTTTTTCGGAGAGAAACGGTTCAGACGCTATATTCAAATAGTGGAAGGGTATTTTTGATTTTTTAAAATCTCGGAATTTTTAAACAACTGTATCTTATCTTCTACTAGGCGTATTTAGGATTTTTTTAACTCATTTCAAGCGCGAACCTCTCCTCTTTCGACACATTTCATTCGTGTTTTTCGGAAAGAAACGGTTCAGACGCTATATTCAAAATAGTGGAAGGGTATTTTTGATTTTTTAATATTTCGTAGTTTTTAACCCGCTGTATATTATCTTCTAGTAGGCGTATTTAGGATTTCTTTGGCTCATTTAAGCGCGAACCTCTCCTCTTTCGACTCGTTTCATTCGAGTTTTTCGGAGAGAAACGGTTCAGACGCTATATTCAAAAGATTGGAAGGGTATTTTTGATTTTTTAAAATTTCGATGTATTTAAACCGCTGTATCTTATCTTTTAGTAGGCGTATTTAGGATTTTTTGGCTCATTTCAAGCGCGAAGCTGTCCTCTTTCGACTCGTTTCTTTGGGGTTTTTCGGAGAGAAACGATTCAGACGCAATATTCAAAATAGTGGAAGGGTATTTCTGATATTTAAAATTTCGGAAAATTTAAACCGCTGTATCTTATCTTCTAGTAGGCGCATTTAGGATATTTTTGGCTCCTTTCAAGCGCGAAACTCTCCTCTTTCGACTAGTTTCATTCCGGTTTTTCGGAGAGAAACGGTTCAGACGCTAGCTTCAAAATAGTGGAAGGGTATTTTTGATTTTTTAAAATTTCGGAATATTTAAACCGCTGTATCTGATTTTCTAGTAGGCGTATTTAGGATTTTTTTGGCTCATTTCATGCGCGGAACTCTCCTCTTTCGACTCATTCATTCGGGTTTTTCGGAGAGAAACGGTTCAGACGCAATATTCAAAACACTGGAAGGGTATTTTTGATTTTTTAGAATTTCGTAGTATTTAAACCGCTGTATCTTATCTTCTAGTAGGCGTATTTACGATTTTTTGGCTCCGTAAAAGCGCGAAACTCTCCTCTTTCGAATCTTTTCATTCGGGTTTTTCGGAGAGCAACGGTTCAGACTCTATATTCAAAATAGTGGAAGGGTATTTCTGATTTTTTAAAATTTCGAAGTTTTTAAACCGCTGTATCTTATCTTCTAGTAGGCGTATTTAGGACTTTTTTTGGCTCCTAACAAGCGCGAAACTCTCCTCTTTCGACTCATTTCATTCGGGTTTTTCGGAGAGAAACGGTTCAGACGCTATATTCAAAGAAATGGAAGGCTATTTTAGATTTTTTATAATTTCGAAGTATCTAAACCGCTGTATCTTATCTTCTAGTAGAGGTATTTAGGATTTTTTTGGCTCCTTTCAAGCGCGAAACTCTCCTCTTTCGAGTCGTTTCATTCCGGTTTTTCGGAGCGAAACGGTTCAGACGCTATATTCAAAATAGTGGAAGGGTATTTTTGATTTTCTAAAATTTCGGAGTATTTAAGCCGCTGTATCTTATCTTCTAGTAGGCGTATTTAGGATTTTTTTGGCACATTTCATGCGCGAAACACTCCTCTTTCGTCTGATTTCATTCGGGTAATTCGGAGAGAAATGGTTCAGACGCTATATTCAAAATAGTGGAAGGGTATTTTCGATTTTCTAAAATTTCGGAGTTTTTAAACCGCTGTATCTTATCTTCTAGTAGGCGTATTTAGGATTCTTTTTTGCTCCTTACAAGCGCGAAACTCTCCTCTTTCGAATCCTTTCATACGGGTTTTTCGTTGAGAAACGATTCAGACGCTATATTCAAAATAGTGGAAGGGTATTTTTGATTTTTTAAAATTTCGAAATTTTTAAACCGCTGTATCTTATTTCTAGAAGGCGTATTTAGGATTTTTTTGGCTCATTTCAAGCGCGAAGCTGTCCTCTTTCGACTCGTTTCTTTCGGGTTTTTCGGAGAGAAACGATTCAGATATTATATTCAAAATAGTGGAAGGGTATTTTTGATTTTTTAAAATTTCGAAGATTTTAAACCGCTGTATAATATCTTCTAGTATGCGTATTTAGGATTTTTTTGGCTCCTTACAAGCGCGAAACTCTCCTCTTTCGAATCGTTTCATTCCGGTTTTTCGTAGAGAAACGGTTCAGACGCTATATTCAATATAGTGGAAAGGTATTTTTGATTTTTTAAAATTTCGGCATATTTAAACGGCTGTATTTTATCTTCAAGTAGGCGTATTTAGGATTTTTTTGGCTCATTTCAAGCGCGAAACTCTCCTCTTTCGACTGATTTCATTCGGGTTTTTCGAAGAGAAACGGTTCAGACGCTATGTATTAAATAGTGGAAGAGTATTTTTGATTTTTTAAAATTTCGGAGTATTTAAACCGCTGTATCTTATCTTCTAGTAGGCGTATTTAGGATTTTTTTGGCTCATTTCAAGCGAGAAACTCTCCTCTCTCGACTCATTTCATTCGGGTTTTTCGGAGAGAAACGGTTCAGACGCTATATCCAAATGAGTGGAAGGGTATTTTTGATTTTTTAAAATTTCGATGTTTTAAACCGCTGTATCTTATCATCTAGGATGCGTATTTATGATTTTTTTGTGTCATTTCCAGCGCGAAACTCACCCTTTCGAGTCATTTAATTCGGGTTTTTCGGAGAGAAACGGTTCAGAAGCTATATTCAAAAGAGTGGAAGGATATTTTTGATTTTTTAAAATTTCGGAGTATTTAAACCGCTGTCTCTTATCTTCTAGAAGGCCTATTTAGGATTTTATCGGCTCATTTCAAGCGCGAAACTCTCCTTTTTCGAATCGTTCCATTCGGGTTTCTCGGAGAGAAACGATTCAGACGCTATCTTCAAAAGAGTGGAAGGGTATTTTTGATGTTTTCATATTTCGGAGTTTTCAAACCGCTTTATCTTATCTTCTAGAAGTCGAATTTAGGATTTTTTCGGCTCATTTCAAGCGAGAAACTCTCCTCTTTCGAATCATATCATTCGAGTTTTTCGGAGAGAAACGATTCAGACGCTATCTTCAAAAGAGTGGAAGGGTATTTTTGATGTTTTCATATTTCGGAGTATTCAAACCGCTGTATCTTATCTTCTCGAAGGCGTATTTAGGATTTTATTGGCTCATTTCAAGCGCGAAGCTGTCCTCTTTCGAATCGTTTCTTTCGGGTTTTTCGGAGAGAAACGGTTCAGACGCTATATTCAAAATAATGGAAGGCTATTTTTGATTTTTTAAAATTTCGGAATATCTAAACCGCTGTATCTTATCTTCTAGTTGGCGTATTTAGGATTTTTTTGGCTCCTTACATGCGCAAAACTCTCCTCTTTCGAATCCTTTCATTCGGGTTTTTCGGAGAGAAACGGTTCAGACGCTATATTCAAAAGAGTGGAATGGTATCTTTGATTTTTTAAAATTTCGGAATTTTTAAACCGCTGTATCTTATCTTCTAGTATGCGTATTTAGGATTTTTTTGGCTCCTTACAAGCGCGAAACTCTCTTCTTTCGAATCCTTTCATTCGGGTTTTTCGGAGAGAAACGGTTCAGACGCTTTATTCAAAATAGTGGAAGGGTATTTTTGATTTTTTAAAATTTCGTAGTTTTTAAACCGCAGTATCTTATCTTCTAGTAGGCATATTTAGGATTTTTTTGGCTCATTTCATGCGCGAAGCTCTCCTCTTTCGATTGATTTAATTCGGGTTTTTCGGAGAAAAACGGTTCAGACGCTATATTCAAAATAGTGGAAGAGTATTATTGATTTTTAAAATTTCGGAAAATTTAAACCGTTGTATCTTATCTTCTGGTAGGCGTATGTAGGATTTTTTTGGTTCATTTCAAGCGCGGAACTCTCAACTTTCGACACATTTCATTCGGGTTTTTCGGAGAGAAACGGTTCAGACGCAGTATTCAAAATAGTGGAAGGGTATTTTTGATTTTTTAAAATATCGAAGTATTTAAACCTCTGTATCTTATCTTCTAGTAGGCGTATTTAGGATTTTTTTGGCTCATTTCATGCGCGAAGCTCTCCTCTTTCGATTGATTTAATTCGGGTTTTTCGGAGAAAAACGGTTCAGACGCTATATTCAAAATAGTGGAAGGGTATTTTTGATTTTCTAAAATTTCGCAGTATTTAAACAGCTGTATCTTATCTTCTAGTAGGCCAATTTAGAATTTTTTTGACTCTTTACAAGCGCGAAACTATCCTCTTTCGAAGCATTTCATTCGGGTTTTTCGGAGAGAAACGGTTGAGACGCTATATTCAAAAGATTGGAAGGGTATTTATGATTTTTTAAAATTTCGGAGTTTTCAAACCGCTTTATCTTATCTTCTAGTAGCCGTATTTAGGATTTTTTGGCTCATTTCAAGCGAGAAACTCTCCTCTTTCGAATCATATCATTCGAGTTTTTCGGAGAGAAACGATTCAGACGCTATCTTCAAAAGAGTGGAAGGGTATTTTTGATGTTTTCATATTTCGAAGTATTCAAACCGCTGTATCTTATCTTCTCGAAGGCGTATTTAGGATTTTATTGGCTCATTTCAAGCGCGAAGCTGTCCTCTTTCGAATCGTTTCTTTCGGGTTTTTCGGAGAGAAACGGTTCAGACGCTATATTCAAAATAATGGAAGGCTATTTTTGATTTTTTAAAATTTCGGAGTATCTAAACCGCTGTATCTTATCTTCTAGTAGGCGTATTTAGGATTTTTTTGGCTCCTTACAAGTGAGAAAATCTCCTCTTTCGAATCCTTTCATTCGGGTTTTTCGGAGAGAAACGGTTCAGACGCTATATTCATAATAGTGGAAGGGTATTTTTGATTTTTTAAAATTTCGAAGTTTTTAAACCTCTGTATCTTATCTTCTAGTAGGCGTATTTAGGATTTTTTTGGCTCATTTCAAGCGCGAAGCTGTCCTCTTTCGACTCGTTTCATTCGGGTTTTTCGGATAGAAACGATTCAGACGCTATATTCAAAAGAGTGGAAGGATATTTTTGATTTTTTAAAATTTCGAAGTCTTTAAACCGCTGTATCTTATCTTCTAGTTGGCGTATTTAGGATTTTTTTGGCTCCTTACATGCGCAAAACTCTCCTCTTTCGAATCCTTTCATTCGGGTTTTTCGGAGAGAAACGGTTCAGACGCTATATTCAAAATAGTGAAAGGGTATTTTTGATTTTTTAAAATTTCGAAGATTTTAAACCGCTGTATCTTATCTTCTAGTTGGCGTATTTAGGATTTTTTTGGCTCCTTACATGCGCAAAACTCTCCTCTTTCGAATCCTTTCATTCGGATTTTTCGGAGAGAAACGGTTCAGACGCTATATTCAAAATAGTGGAAGGGTATTTTTGATTTTCTAAAATTTCGGAGTATTTAAACCGCTGTATCTTATCTTCTAGTAGGCGTATTTAGGATTTTTTTGGCTCCTTACAAGCGCGAAACTCTCCTCTTTCGAATCCTTTCATTCGGGTTTCTCGGAGAGAAACCATTCAGACGCTATATTCAAAAGAGTGGAATGGTATCTTTGATTTTTTAAAATTTCGGAATTTTTAAACCGCTGTATCTTATCTTCTAGTATGCGTATTTAGGATTTTTTTGGCTCCTTACAAGCGCGAAACTCTCTTCTTTCGAATCCTTTCATTCGGGTTTTTCGGAGAGAAACGGTTCAGACGCTTTATTCAAAATAGTGGAAGGGTATTTTTGATTTTTTAAAATTTCGTAGTTTTTAAACCGCAGTATCTTATCTTCTAGTAGGCATATTTAGGATTTTTTTGGCTCATTTCATGCGCGAAGCTCTCCTCTTTCGATTGATTTAATTCGGGTTTTTCGGAGAAAAACGGTTCAGACGCTATATTCAAAAGATTGGAAGGGTATTTATGATTTTTTAAAATTTCGGAGTTTTTAAACCGCTGTATCTTATCTTCTAGTAGGCGTATTTAGGATTTTTTGGGCTCATTTCAACCGCGAAACTCTCCTCTTTCGACTGATTTCACTTGGGTTTTTCGGAGAGAAACGGTTCAGACGCTATATTCAAAGAAGTGGAAGGGTATTTTTGATTTTTTGAAATTTCGGGATATTTAAACCGCTGTATCTTATCTTCTAGTATGCGTATTTAGGATTTTTTTGGGTCATTTCAAGCGCGAAACTCTCCTCTTTCGACTTATTTCATTCGGGTTTTTCGGAGAGAAACGTTTCAGACTCTATATTCAAAATAGTGAAAGGGTATTTTTGATTTTTTAAAATTTCGAAGTACTTAAACCGCGCTATTTTATCTTCTTGGAGGCGTATTTAGAATTTTTTTGGCTCCTTACAAGCGCGAAGCTCTCCTCTTTCGGATCCTTTCGTTCGGGTTTTTCGGAGAGAAACGGTTCAGACGCTATATTCAAAATAGTGCAAGCGTATTTTTGATTTTTTAAAATTTCGAAGTTTTTAAACCGCTGTATCTTATCTTCTAGTAGGCGTATTTAGGATTTTATTGGCTCCTTACAAGCGCGATACTCTCCTCTTTCGACAGAATTCATTCGGGTTTTTGGGAGAGAAACGGTTCAGACGCTATATTCAAAGTAGTGGAAGGGTATTTTTGATTCTTTGAAATTTCGGGATTTTTAAACCGTTGTATCTTATCTTCTAGTAGGCGTATTTAGGATTTTTTTGGCTCCTTACAATCGCGGAACTCTCCTCTTTCGACTGAATTCATTCGGGTTTTTCGGAGAGAAACGGTTAAGACGCTATATTCAAAATAATGGAAGGCTACTTTTGATTTTTTAAAATTTCGGAGTTTTTAAACCACTGTATCTTATCTTCTAGTATGCGTATTTAGGATTTTTTTGGCTCCTTACAAGCGCGAAACTCTCCTCTTTCGTCTGATTTGATTCGGGTTTTTAGAAGTGAAACGGTTCATACGCTATCTTCAAAACAGTGGAAGGGTATTTTTGATTTTTTAAAAATTCGGAATATTTAAACCGCTGTATCTTATCTTCTAGTAGGCGTATTTAGGATTTTTTTGGCTCCCTTCATGCGCGAAACTCTCCTTTTTCGACTCATTTCATTCGGGTTTTTCGGAGAGAAACGGTTCAGACGCTATATTCAAAAGATTGGAGGGTATTTATGATTTTTTGAAATTTCGATGTCTTTAAACCGCTGTATCTTATCTTCTAGTAGGCGTATTTAGGATTTTTTTGGCTCGTTTCAAGCGCGAAACTCTCCTCTTTCGACTCGTTTCATTCCGGTTTTTCGGAGAGAAATGGTTCAGACGCTATATTCAAAATAGTGGAAGGGTATTTTTGATTTTTTAAAATTTCGGAGTATTTAAACCGCTGTCTCTTATCTTCTAGAAGGCCTATTTAGGATTTTATCGGCTCATTTCAAGCGCGAAACTCTCCTTTTTCGAATCGTTCCATTCGGGTTTCTCGGAGAGAAACGGTTCATACTAAATATGTTCAGAATATATATGCAAAATAGTGGAAGGGTATTTTTGATTTTTTAAAATTTCGGAGATTTAAACCGCTGTATCTTATTTTCTAGTAGGCGTATTTAGGATTTTTTTGGCTCATTTCAAGCGAGAAACTCTCCTCTTTCGAGTCATTTCATTCGGGTTTTTGGTAGAATAACGGTTCAGACGCTGTATTCAAAATAGTGGAATGGTATTTTTGTTTTTTTCATATTTCGGAGTTTTCAAACCGCTGTATCTTATCTTCTAGTAGTCGTATTTAGGATTTTTTGGCTCATTTCAAGCGAGAAACTCTCCTCTTTCGAATCATATCATTCGAGTTTTTCGGTGAGAAACGATTCAGACGCTATCTTCAAAAGAGTGGAAGGGTATTTTTGATGTTTTCATATTTCGGAGTTTTCAAACCGCTTTATCTTATCTTCTAGAAGTCGAATTTAGGATTTTTTCGGCTCATTTCAAGCGAGAAACTCTCATCTTTCGAGTCATTTCATTCGGGTTTTTGGTAGAATAACGGTTCAGACGCTGTATTCAAAATAGTGGAATGGTATTTTTGTTTTTTTCATATTTCGGAGTTTTCAAACCGCTGTATCTTATCTTCTAGTAGTCATATTTAGGATTTTTTGGCTCATTTTAAGCGAGAAACTCTCCTCTTTCGAATCATATCATTCGAGTTTTTCGGAGAGAAACGATTCAGACGCTATCTTCAAAAGAGTGGAAGGGTATTTTTGATGTTTTCATATTTCGGAGTATTCAAACCGCTGTATCTTATCTTCTCGAAGGCGTATTTAGGATTTTATTGGCTCATTTCAAGCGCGAAGCTGTCCTCTTTCGAATCGTTTCTTTCGGGTTTTTCGGAGAGAAACGGTTCAGACGCTATATTCAAAATAATGGAAGGCTATTTTTGATTTTTTAAAATTTCGGAGTATCTAAACCGCTGTATCTTATCTTCTAGTAGGCGTATTTAGGATTTTTTTGGCTCCTTACAAGTGAGAAAATCTCCTCTTTCGAATCCTTTCATTCGGGTTTTTCGGAGAGAAACGGTTCAGACGCTATATTCAAAGAGTGGAAGGGTATTTTTGATTTTTTGAAATTTCGGGTATTTAAACCGCTGTATCTTATCTTCTAGTAGGCGTATTTAGGATTTTTTTGGGTCATTTCAAGCGCGAAGCTCTCCTCTTTCGACTTATTTCATTCGGGTTTTTCGGAGAGAAACGTTTCAGACGCTATATTCAAAATAGTGAAAGGGTATTTTTGATTTTTTAAAATTTCGAAGTACTTAAACCGCGCTATTTTATCTTCTTGGAGGCGTATTTAGGATTTTTTTGGCTCCTTACAAGCGCGAAGCTCTCCTCTTTCGGATCCTTTCGTTCGGGTTTTTCGGAGAGAAACGGTTCAGACGCTATATTCAAAATAGTGGAAGGGTATTTTTGATTTTTTAAAATTTCGAAGTTTTTAAACCGCTGTATCTTATCTTCTAGTAGGCGTATTTAGGATTTTTTTGGCTCCTTACAAGCGCGATACTCTCCTCTTTCGACAGAATTTCATTCGGGTTTTTGGGAGAGAAACGGTTCAGACGCTATATTCAAAGTAGTGGAAGGGTATTTTTGATTTTTTAAAATTTCGGGATTTTTAAACCGCTGTATCTTGTCTTCTTGTAGGCGTATTTAGGATTTTTTTGGCTAATTTCAAGCGCGGAACTCTCCTGTTTCGACTCGTTTCATTCGGGTTTTTCGGAGAGAAACGGTTAAGACGCTATATTTAGAAGAGTGGAAGGGTATTTTTGATTTTTTAAAATTTCGGAGTATTTAAACCGCTGTATCTTATCTTCTAGTAGGGGTTTTTAGGATTTTTTTTGCTCATTTCAAGCTCGAAACACTCCAGTTTCAAATCATTTCATTCGGGTTTTTCGGAGAGAAACGGTTCAGACGCTATATTCAAAATAGTGGAAGGGTATTTTTGATTTTTTAAAATTTCGGAATATTTAAACCGCTGTATCTTATCTTCTACTAGGCGTATTTAGGATGTTTTGGGCTCATTTCATGCGCGAAACTCTCTTCTTTCGAATCATTACATTCGGGTTTTTCGGAGAGAAACGTTTCAGACGCTATATTCAAAATAGTGGAAGGGTATTTTTGATTTTTTAAAATTTCGATGTATTTAAACCGCTGTATCTTATCTTTTAGTAGGCGTATTAAGGTTTTTTTTGGCTTATTTCAAGCGCGAAACTCACCTCTTTCGACTGATTACATTTGGGTTTTTCGGAGAGAAACGGTTCAGACGCTATATTTAGAAGAGTGGAAGGGTATTTTTGATTTCTTAAAATTTCGGAGTATTTAAACTGCTGTATCTTATCTTCTAGTATGCGTATTTAGGATTTTTTTGGCTCATTTCAAGCGCGAAGCTGTCCTCTTTCGACTCGTTTCATTCGGGTTTTTCGGATAGAAACGGTTCAGACGCTATATTCAAAAGAGTGGAAGGGTATTTTTGATTTTCTAAAATTTCGGAGTTTTTAAACCGCTGTATCTTATCTTCTAGTAGGCTTATTAAGGATTTTTTTGGCTCATTTCAAGCGAGGAACTCTCCTGTTTCGACTCGTTTCATTCGGGTTTTTCGAAGAGAAACGGTTCAGACGCTATATTCAAAAGAGTGGAAGGGTATTTTTGAATTTTTAAAATTTTGGAATTTTTAAACCGCTGTATCTTATATTCTAGTATGCGTATTTAGGATTTTTTTGGCTCCTTTCAAACGCGAAACTCTCCTGTTTTGACTGATTTCATTCGGGTTTTTAGGAGTGAAACGGTTCAGAAGCTATATTAAAATTGTGGAAGGGTATTTTTGATTTTTTAAAATTTCGGAGTATTTAAACCGCTGTATCTTATCTTCTAGTAGGCGTATTTAGGATTTTTTTGGATCATTTCAAGCGCGAAACACTCCTCTTTCGAATCCTTTCATTCGGTTTTTCGTAGAGAAACGGTTCAGACGCTATATTCAAAATAGTGGAAGGGTATTTTTGATTTTTTAATATTTTGTAGTATTTAACCCGCTGTATCTTATCTTCTAGTAGGCGTATTTTGGATTTTTTTGGCTCATTTCGAGCGCGAAACACTCCTCTTTCAAATCATTTCATTCGGGTTTTTCGGAGAGAAACGGTTCAGACGCTATATTCAAAATAGTGGAAGAGTATTTTTGATTTTTTAAAATTTCGTAATTTTTAAACCGCTGTAACTTATCTTCTAGTAGGCGTGTTTAGGATTTTAATGGCTTATTTCAAGCGCGAAACTTTCCTCTTTCGACTGATTTTATTCTGGTTTTTCGGAAAGAAACGGTTCAGACGCTATATTCTAAGTAGTGGTAGGGTATTTTTGATTTTCTACAATTTCGGAGTTTTTAAAACGCTGTATCTTATCTTCTAGTAGTCGTATTTAGGATTTTTTTGGCACCTTACAAGCACGAAACACTCCTCTTTCGATTGATTTCATTCGGGTTTTTCGGAGAGAAACGGTTCAGACGCTATATTCAAAATAGTCGAAGGGTATTTTTTATTTTCTATAATTTCGGAGTCTTTAATCCGCTGTCTCATATCTTCTAGTAGGCGTATTAGGATTTTTTTGGCTCACTTCAAGCGCGAAATTGTCCTCTTTCGACTCATTGCATTCGTGTTTTTCGGAGAGAAACGGTTCAGACGCTATATTCAAAATAGTGGAAGGGTATTTTAGATTTTTTAAAATATCGAAGATTTTAATCCGCAGTATCTTATCTTCTATTATGCATATTTAGGATTTTTCTGGCTCCTTACAAGCGAGAAACTCTCCTCTTTCGAATCCTTTCATTCGGGTTTTTCTGTGAGAAACGGTTCAGACGCTATATTCAAAATAGTGGAAGGGTATATTTGATTTTTTAAAATTTCGGAATTTTTAAACCTCTGTATCTTATCTTCTAGTAGGCGTATTTAGGATTTTTTTGGCTCATTTCAGGCGCGAATCTCTCCTCTTTCGAAGCATTTCATTCGGGTTTTTCGGAGAGAAACGGTTCAGACGCTATATTCAAACTAGTGGATGGGTATTTTAATTTTTCAAAATTTCGGAGTTTTGAAACCGCTGTATCTTATCTTCTAGTAGGCGTATTTGGGATTTTTTTGGCTCCCTTCATGCGCGAAACTCTCCTTTTTCGACTCATTTCATTCGGGTTTTTCGGAGAGAAACGGTTCAGACGCTATATTCAAAAGATTGGAGGGTATTTATGATTTTTTGAAATTTCGATGTCTTTAAACCGCTGTATCTTATCTTCTAGTAGGCGTATTTAGGATTTTTTTGGCTCGTTTCAAGCGCGAAACTCTCCTCTTTCGACTCGTTTCATTCCGGTTTTTCGGAGAGAAATGGTTCAGACGCTATATTCAAAATAGTGGAAGGGTATTTTTGATTTTTTAAAATTTCGGAGTATTTAAACCGCTGTCTCTTATCTTCTAGAAGGCCTATTTAGGATTTTATCGGCTCATTTCAAGCGCGAAACTCTCCTTTTTCGAATCGTTCCATTCGGGTTTCTCGGAGAGAAACGGTTCATACTAAATATGTTCAGAATATATATGCAAAATAGTGGAAGGGTATTTTTGATTTTTTAAAATTTCGGAGATTTAAACCGCTGTATCTTATTTTCTAGTAGGCGTATTTAGGATTTTTTTGGCTCATTTCAAGCGAGAAACTCTCCTCTTTCGAGTCATTTCATTCGGGTTTTTGGTAGAATAACGGTTCAGACGCTGTATTCAAAATAGTGGAATGGTATTTTTGTTTTTTTCATATTTCGGAGTTTTCAAACCGCTGTATCTTATCTTCTAGTAGTCGTATTTAGGATTTTTTGGCTCATTTCAAGCGAGAAACTCTCCTCTTTCGAATCATATCATTCGAGTTTTTCGGTGAGAAACGATTCAGACGCTATCTTCAAAAGAGTGGAAGGGTATTTTTGATGTTTTCATATTTCGGAGTTTACAAACCGCTTTATCTTATCTTCTAGAAGTCGAATTTAGGATTTTTTCGGCTCATTTCAAGCGAGAAACTCTCATCTTTCGAGTCATTTCATTCGGGTTTTTGGTAGAATAACGGTTCAGACGCTGTATTCAAAATAGTGGAATGGTATTTTTGTTTTTTTCATATTTCGGAGTTTTCAAACCGCTGTATCTTATCTTCTAGTAGTCATATTTAGGATTTTTTGGCTCATTTTAAGCGAGAAACTCTCCTCTTTCGAATCATATCATTCGAGTTTTTCGGAGAGAAACGATTCAGACGCTATCTTCAAAAGAGTGGAAGGGTATTTTTGATGTTTTCATATTTCGGAGTATTCAAACCGCTGTATCTTATCTTCTCGAAGGCGTATTTAGGATTTTATTGGCTCATTTCAAGCGCGAAGCTGTCCTCTTTCGAATCGTTTCTTTCGGGTTTTTCGGAGAGAAACGGTTCAGACGCTATATTCAAAATAATGGAAGGCTATTTTTGATTTTTTAAAATTTCGGAGTATCTAAACCGCTGTATCTTATCTTCTAGTAGGCGTATTTAGGATTTTTTTGGCTCCTTACAAGTGAGAAAATCTCCTCTTTCGAATCCTTTCATTCGGGTTTTTCGGAGAGAAACGGTTCAGACGCTATATTCATAATAGTGGAACGGTATTTTTGATTTTTTAAAATTTCGAAGTATTTAAACCTCTGTATCTTATCTACTAGTAGGCGTATTTAGGATTTTTTTGGCTCATTTCAAGCACGAAGCTGTCCTCTTTCGCCTCGTTTCATTCGGGTTTTTCGGATAGAAACGATTCAGACGCTATATTCAAAAGAGTGGAAGGATATTTTTGATTTTTTAGAATTTCGAAGTCTTTAAACCGCTGTATCTTATCTTCTAGTTGGCGTATTTAGGATTTTTTTGGCTCCTTACATGCGCAAAACTCTCCTCTTTCGAATCCTTTCATTCGGGTTTTTCGGAGAGAAACGGTTCAGACGCTATATTCAAAATAGTGAAAGGGTATTTTTGATTTTTTAAAATTTCGAAGTTTTTAAACCGCTGTATCTTATCTTCCAGTTGGCGTATTTAGGATTTTTTTGGCTCCTTACATGCGCAAAACTCTCCTCTTTCGAATCCTTTCATTCGGGTTTTTCGGAGAGAAACGGTTCAGACGCTATATTCAAAATAGTGGAAGGGTATTTTTGATTTTCTAAAATTTCGGAGTATTTAAACCGCTGTATCTTATCTTCTAGTAGGCGTATTTAGGATTTTTTTGGCTCCTTACAAGCGCGAAACTCTCCTCTTTCGAATCCTTTCATTCGGGTTTCTCGGAGAGAAACGGTTCAGACGCAATATTCAAAATATTGGAAGGGTATATTTGATTTTTTAAAATTTCGATGTCTTTAAACCGCAGTATCTTATATTCTAGTAGGCGTATTTAGGATTTTTTTGGCTCCTTACAAGGGCGAATCTCTCCTCTTTCGAATCATTTCATTCGGGTTTTCCGGAGAGAAACGGTTCAGACGCTATATTCAAAATAGTGGAAGGCTATTTTTGATTTTTTAAAATTTCGGAATTTTTAAACCTCTGTATCTTGTCTTCTTGTAGGCGTATTTAGGATTTTTTTGGCTAATTTCAAGCGCGGAACTCTCCTGTTTCGACTCGTTTCATTCCGGTTTTTCGGAGAGAAACGGTTCAGACGCTATATTTAGAAGAGTGGAAGGGTATCTTTGATTTCTTAAAATTTCGGAATATTTAAACCGCTGTATCTTATCTTCTAGTAGGGGTTTTTTGGATTTTTTGTGCTCATTTCAAGCTCGAAACACTCCAGTTTCAAATCATTTCATTCGGGTTTTTCGGAGAGAAACGGTTCAGACGCTATATTCAAAATAGTGGAAGGGTATTTTTGATTTTTTAAAATTTCGGAATATTTAAACCGCTGTATCTTATCTTCTACTAGGCGTATTTAGGATGTTTTGGGCTCATTTCAAGCGCGAAACACTCTTCTTTCGAATCATTACATTCGGGTTTTCCGGAGAGAAACGTTTCAGACGCTATATTCAAAATAGTGGAAGGGTATTTTTGATTTTTTAAAATTTCGATGTATTTAAACCGCTGTATCTTATCCTTTAGTAGGCGTATTAAGGTTTTTTTTGGCTTATTTCAAGCGCGAAACTCACCTCTTTCGACTGATTACATTTGGGTTTTTCGGAGAGAAACGGTTCAGACGCTATATTTAGAAGAGTGGAAGGGTATCTTTGATTTCTTAAAATTTCGGAATATTTAAACTGCTGTATCTTATCTTCTAGTATGCGTATTTAGGATTTTTTTGGCTCCTTTCAAGCGCGAAGCTGTCCTCTTTCGACTCGTTTCATTCGGGTTTTTCGGATAGAAACGATTCAGACGCTATATTCAAAAGAGTGGAAGGATATTTTTGATTTTTTAAAATTTCGAAGTCTTTAAACCGCTGTATCTTGTCTTCTAGTAGGCTTATTAAGGATTTTTTTGGCTCATTTCAAGCGAGGAACTCTCCTGTTTCGACTCGTTTCATTCGGGTTTTTCGAAGAGAAACGGTTCAGACGCTATATTCAAAAGAGTGGAAGGGTATTTTTGAATTTTTAAAATTTTGGAATTTTTAAACCGCTGTATCTTATATTCTAGTATGCGTATTTAGGATTTTTTTGGCTCCTTTCAAACGCGAAACTCTCCTGTTTTGACTGATTTCATTCGGGTTTTTAGGAGTGAAACGGTTCAGAAGCTATATTAAAATTGTGGAAGGATATTTTTGATTTTTTAAAATTTCGAAGTATTTAAACCGCTGTATCTTATCTTCTAGTAGGCGTATTTAGGATTTTTTTGGATCATTTCAAGCGCGAAACACTCCTCTTTCGAATCCTTTCATTCGGTTTTTCGTAGAGAAACGGTTCAGACGCTATATTCAAAATAGTGGAAGGGTATTTTTGATTTTTTAATATTTTGTAGTATTTAACCCGCTGTATCTTATCTTCTAGTAGGCGTATTTTGGATTTTTTTGGCTCATTTCGAGCGCGAAACACTCCTCTTTCAAATCATTTCATTCGGGTTTTTCGGAGAGAAACGGTTCAGACGCTATATTCAAAATAGTGGAAGAGTATTTTTGATTTTTTAAAATTTCGTAATTTTTAAACCGCTGTAACTTATCTTCTAGTAGGCGTGTTTAGGATTTTAATGGCTTATTTCAAGCGCGAAACTTTCCTCTTTCGACTGATTTTATTCTGGTTTTTCGGAAAGAAACGGTTCAGACGCTATATTCAAAGTAGTGGTAGGGTATTTTTGATTTTCTACAATTTCGGAGTTTTTAAAACGCTGTATCTTATCTTCTAGTAGTCGTATTTAGGATTTTTTTGGCACCTTACAAGCACGAAACACTCCTCTTTCGATTGATTTCATTCGGGTTTTTCGGAGAGAAACGGTTCAGACGCTATATTCAAAATAGTCGAAGGGTATTTTTTATTTTCTATAATTTCGGAGTCTTTAATCCGCTGTCTCATATCTTCTAGTAGGCGTATTAGGATTTTTTTGGCTCACTTCAAGCGCGAAATTGTCCTCTTTCGACTCATTGCATTCGTGTTTTTCGGAGAGAAACGGTTCAGACGCTATATTCAAAATAGTGGAAGGGTATTTTAGATTTTTTAAAATATCGAAGATTTTAATCCGCAGTATCTTA
>NW_028256686.1:0-13182 GCF_048593485.1 Apis florea | reverse complement strand
TTTCTAAAATTTCGGAGTTTTTAAACCGCTGTATCTTATCTTCTAGTAGGCGTATTTGGGATTTTTTTGGCTCATTTCAAGCGCGAAGCTCTCCTCTTTCGATTGATATCATTCGGGTTTTTCAGAGAGAAACGGTTCAGACGCTATATTCAAAATAGTGGAAGGGTATTTTTGATTTTCTAAAATTTCGGAATTTTTTAAACCGCTGTATCTTACCTTCTAGTAGGCGTATTTAGGATTTTTTTGGCACATTTCAAGCGCGGAACTCTCCTCTTTCGAATCATTTCATTCGGGTTTTACGGAGAGAAACGATTCAGACGCTATATTCAAAATAGTGAAGGGTATTTTTGATTTTCTAAAATTTCGGAGTTTTTAAACCTCTGTATCTTATCTTCTAGTAGGCGTATTTGGGATTTTTTTGGCTCCTTACAAGCGCGAAGCTCTCCTCTTTCGATTGATTTCATTCGGGTTTTTCGGAGAGAAACGGTTCAGACGCTATATTCAAAATAGTGGAAGGGTATTTTTGATTTTTTAAAATTTCAAAGTATTTAAACCGCTGTATCTTATCTTCTAGTAGGCGTATTTAGGATTTTTTTGGCTCATTTCATGCGAGAACCTCCACTCTTTCGATTGATTTCATTCGGGTTTTTCGGAGAGAAACGGTTCAGACGCTATATTCAAAATAGTGGAAAGGTATCTTCGATTTTTCAAAATTTCGGAGTTTTTAAACCTCTGTATCTTATCTTCTAGTAGACGTATTTGGGATTTTTTTGGCACCTTTCAAGCGCGAAGCTCTCCTCTTTCGATTGATTTCATTCGGGTTTTTCGGAGAGAAACGGTTCAGACGCTATATTCAAAATAGTCGAAGGGTATTTTTTATTTTCTATAATTTCGGAGTCTTTAATCCGCTGTCTCATATCTTCTAGTAGGCGTATTAGGATTTTTTTGGCTCACTTCAAGCGCGAAATTGTCCTCTTTCGACTCATTGCATTCGTGTTTTTCGGAGAGAAACGGTTCAGACGCTATATTCAAAATAGTGGAAGGGTATTTTAGATTTTTTAAAATATCGAAGATTTTAATCCGCAGTATCTTATCTTCTATTAGGCGTATTTAGGATTTTTCTGGCTCCTTACAAGCGAGAAACTCTCCTCTTTCGAATCCTTTCATTCGGGTTTTTCTGTGAGAAACGGTTCAGACGCTATATTCAAAATAGTGGAAGGGTATTTTTGATTTTTTAAAATTTCGGAATTTTTAAACCTCTGTATCTTATCTTCTAGTAGGCGTATTTAGGATTTTTTTGGCTCATTTCAGGCGCGAATCTCTGCTCTTTCGAAGCATTTCATTCGGGTTTTTCGGAGAGAAACGGTTCAGACGCTATATTCAAACTAGTGGATGGGTATTTTAATTTTTCAAAACTTCGGAGTTTTGAAACCGCTGTATCTTATCTTCTAGTAGGCGTATTTGGGATATTTTTGGCTCATTTCAAGCGCGAAGCTCTCCTCTTTCGATTGATATCATTCGGGTTTTTCAGAGAGAAACGGTTCAGACGCTATATTCAAAATAGTGGAAGGGTATTTTTGATTTTCTAAAATTTCGGAGTTTTTAAACCGCTGTATCTTATCTTCTAGTAGGCGTATTTAGGATTTTTTTGGCACATTTCAAGCGCGGAACTCTCCTCTTTCGAATCATTTCATTCGGGTTTTACGGAGAGAAACGGTTCAGACGCTATATTCAAAATAGTGGAAGGGTATTTTTGATTTTTTAAAATTTCGGAGTTTTTAAACCGCTTTATCTTATCTTCTAGTCGGCGTACTTAGGATTTTTTTGGCATATTTCAAGCGCGAAACTCTCCTCTTTCGTCTGATTTCATTCGGGTTTTTCGGAGAGAAACGGTTCAGACGCTATATTCAAAATATTGGGAGGGTATTTTTGATTTTCAAAAATTTCGGAGTTTTTAAACCGCTTTATCTTATCTTCTAGTAGTCGTATTTGGGATATTTTTGGCTCATTTCAAGCGCGAAGCTCTCCTCTTTCGATTGATTTCATTCGGGTTTTTCGGAGAGAAACGGTTCAGACGCTATATTCAAAATAGTGGAAGAGTATTTCTGATTTTCTAAAATTTCGGAGTTTTTAAACCGCTGTATCTTATCTTCTAGTAGGCGTATTTGGGATATTTTTGGCTCATTTCAAGCGCGAAGCTCTCCTCTTTCGATTGATATCATTCGGGTTTTTCAGAGAGAAACGGTTCAGACGCTATATTCAAAATAGTGGAAGGGTATTTTTGATTTTTTAAAATTTCGGAGTTTTTAAACCGCTGTATCTTACCTTCTAGTAGGCGTATTTAGGATTTTTTTGGCACATTTCAAGCGCGGAACTCTCCTCTTTCGAATCATTTCATTCGGGTTTTTCGGAGAGAAACGGTTCAGACGCTATATTCAAAATAGTGAAGGGTATTTTTGATTTTCTAAAATTTCGGAGTTTTTAAACCTCTGTATCTTATCTTCTAGTAGGCGTATTTGGGATTTTTTTGGCACATTTCAAGCGCGAAGCTCTCCTCTTTCGAATCGTTTCATTCGGGTTTTTCGGAGAGAAACGGTTCAGACGCTATATTCAAAATAGTGGAAGGGTATTTTTGATTTTTAAAATTTCGGAGTATTTAAACCGCTGTATCTTATCTTCTAGTAGGCGTATGTAGGATTTTTTTGGCTCATTTCAAGCGCGAAACTCTCCTCTTTCGACTCATTTCATTCGGGTTTTTCGGAGAGAAACGGTTCAGACGCTGTATTCAAAATAGTGGAAGGGTATTTTTGATTTTTTAAAATTTCGAAGTATTTAAACCGCTGTATCTTATCTTCTAGTAGGCGTATTTAGGATTTTTTTGGCTCATTTCAAGCGCGAAACTCTCCTCTTTCGACTGATTTCATTCGGGTTTTTCGGAGAGAAACGGTTCAGACGCTATATTCAAAAGAGTGGAAGGGTATTTTTGATTTTTTAAAATTTCGAAGTTTTTAAACCGCTGTATCTTATCTTCTAGTAGGCGTATTTAGGATTTTTTTGGCTCCTTTCAAGCGCGAAGCTCTCCTCTTTCGATTCATTTCATTCGGGTTTTTCGGAGAGAAACGGTTCAGACGCTATATTCAAAATAGTGGAAGGGTATTTTTGATTTTTTAAAATTTCGGAGTTTTTAAACCTCTGTATCTTATCTTCTAGTAGGCGTATTTAGGATTTTTTTGGCTCATTTCAAGCGAGGAACTCTCCTCTTTCGACTCGTTTCATTCGGGTTTTTCGGAGAGAAACGGTTCAGACGCTATATTCAAAAGAGTGGAAGGGTATTTTTGATTTTTTAAAATTTTGGAGTTTTTAAACCGCTGTATCTTATATTCTAGTAGGCGTATTTAGGATTTTTTTGGCTCATTTCAAGCGCGAAACTCTCCTGTTTTGACTGATTTCATTCGGGTTTTTAGGAGAGAAACGGTTCAGACGCTATATTAAAATTGTGGAAGGGTATTTTTGATTTTTTAAAATTTCGAAGTATTTAAACCGCTGTATCTTATCTTCTAGTAGGCGTATTTAGGATTTTTTTGGTTCATTTCAAGCGCGAAACTCTCCTCTTTCGAATCATTTCATTCGGTTTTTCGGAGAGAAACGGTTCAGACGCTATATTCAAAATAGTGGAAGGGTATTTTTGATTTTTTAAAATTTTGGAGTTTTTAAACCGCTGTATCTTATCTTCTAGTAGGCGTATTTAGGATTTTTTTGGCTCATTTCAAGCGCGAAACTCTCCTCTTTCGACTCATTTCATTCGGGTTTTTCGGAGAGAAACGGTTCAGACGCTATATTCAAAATAGTGGAAGGGTATTTTTGATTTTTTAAAATTTCGTAGTTTTTAAACCGCTGTATCTTATCTTCTAGTAGGCGTGTTTAGGATTTTTTTGGCTTATTTCAAGCGCGAAACTTTCGTCTTTCGACTGATTTTATTCTGGTTTTTCGGAGAGAAACGGTTCAGACGCTATATTCAAAGTAGTGGAAGGGTATTTTTGATTTTTTAAAATTTCGGAGTTTTTAAAACGCTGTATCTTATCTTCTATTATGCATATTTAGGATTTTTCTGGCTCCTTACAAGCGAGAAACTCTCCTCTTTCGAATCCTTTCATTCGGGTTTTTCTGTGAGAAACGGTTCAGACGCTATATTCAAAATAGTGGAAGGGTATATTTGATTTTTTAAAATTTCGGAATTTTTAAACCTCTGTATCTTATCTTCTAGTAGGCGTATTTAGGATTTTTTTGGCTCATTTCAGGCGCGAATCTCTCCTCTTTCGAAGCATTTCATTCGGGTTTTTCGGAGAGAAACGGTTCAGACGCTATATTCAAACTAGTGGATGGGTATTTTAATTTTTCAAAATTTCGGAGTTTTGAAACCGCTGTATCTTATCTTCTAGTAGGCGTATTTGGGATATTTTTGGCTCATTTCAAGCGCGAAGCTCTCCTCTTTCGATTGATTTCATTCGGGTTTTTCGGAGAGAAACGGTTCAGACGCTATATTCAAAATAGTGGAAGGGTATTTTTGATTTTTTAAAATTTCGGAGTTTTTAAACCGCTGTATCTTATCTTCTAGTAGGCGTATTTAGGATTTTTTTGGCACATTTCAAGCGCGGAGCTCTCCTCTTTCGAATCATTTCATTCGGGTTTTTCGGAGAGAAACGGTTCAGACGCTATATTCAAAATAGTGGAAGGGTATTTTTGATTTTCTAAAATTTCGGAGTTTTTAAACCGCTGTATCTTATCTTCTAGTAGGCGTATTTAGGATTTTTTTGGCTCATTTCAAGCGCGAAACTCTCCTCTTTCGTCTGATTTCATTCGGGTTTTTCGGAGAGAAACGGTTCAGACGCTATATTCAAAATAGTGGAAGGGTATTTTTGATTTTTTAAAATTTCGGAGTTTTTAAACCGCTGTATCTTATCTTCTAGTAGTCGTATTTAGGATTTTTTTGGCTCATTTCAAGCGCGAAGCTCTCCTCTTTCGATTCATTTCATTCGGGTTTTTCGGAGAGAAACGGTACAGACGCTATATTCAAAATAGTGGAAGGGTATTTTTGATTTTCTAAAATTTCGGAGTTTTTAAACCGCTGTATCTTATCTTCTAGTAGGCGTATTTAGGATTTTTTTGGCTCATTACAAGCGCGAAACTCTCCTCTTTCGGATAATTTCATTCCGGTTTTTCGGAGAGAGACGTTTCAGGCGCTATATTCAAAATAGTGAAGGGTATTTTTGATTTTCTAAAATTTCGGAGTTTTTAAACCTCTGTATCTTATCTTCTAGTAGGCGTATTTAGGATTTTTTTGGCACATTTCATGCGCGAAGCTCTCCTCTTTCGAATCATTTCATTCGGGTTTTTCGGAGAGAAACGGTACAGACGCTATATTCAAAATAGTGGAAGGGTATTTTTGATTTTTTAAAATTTCGAAGTATTTAAATCGCAGTATCTTATTTTTTAGTAGGCGTAATTAGGATTTTTTTGACTACTTACAAGCGCGGAACTCTCCTCTTTCGAATCATTTCATTCGGGTTTTTCGGAGAGAAACGGTTCAGACGCTATATTCATAAGAGTGGAAGGGTATTTTTGATTTTTTAAAATTTCGGAGTTTTTAAACCGCTGTATCTTGTCTTCTAGTAGGCGTATTTGGGTTTTTTTTGGCTCATTTCAAGCGGGAAACTCTCCTCTTTCGATTGATTTCATTCGGGTTTTTCAGAGAGAAACGGTTCAGACGCTATATTCAAAATAGTGGAAGGGTATTTTTGATTTTTTAAAATTTCGGAGTATTTAAACCGCTGTATCTTATCTTCTAGTAGGCGTATTTAGGATTTTTTTGGCACATTTCATGCGCGAAGCTCTCCTCTTTCGAATCCTTTCATTCGGATTTTTCGGAGAGAAACGGTTCAGACGCTATATTCAAAATAGTGGAAGAGTATTTTTGATTTTTTAAAATTTCGGATTTTTTAAACCGCTGTATCTTATCTTCTAGTAGGCGTATTTGGGATTTTTTTGGCACCTTTCAAGCGCGAAGCTCTCCTCTTTCGATTGATTTCATTCGGGTTTTTCGGAGAGAAACGGTTCAGACGCTATATTCAAAAGAGTCGAAGGGTATTTTTGATTTTTTAAAATTTCGGAGTATTTAAACCGCTGTATCTTATCTTCTAGTAGGCGTATTTAGGAATTTCTTGGCTCCTTTCAAGCGCGATACTCTCCTCTATCGACTCGTTTCATTCCGGTTTTTCGGAGACAAACGGTTCAGACGCTATATTCAAAATAGTGGAAGAGTATTTTTGATTTTTTAAAATTTCGGATTTTTTAAACCGCTGTATCTTATCTTCTAGTAGGCGTATTTGGGATTTTTTTGGCTCATTTCAAGCGCGAAACTCTCCTCTTTCGACTGATTTCATTCGGGTTTTTCAGAGAGAAACGGTTCAGACGCTATATTCAAATTAGTGGAAGGGTATTTTTTTTTTTTAAATTTCGAAGTTTTTAAACCGCTTTATCTTATCTTGTAGTAGGCGTGTTTAGGATTATTTTTGGCTTATTTCAGGCACGAAACTCTCCTCTTTTGACTCATTTCATTCGGGTTTATAGGAGAGAAACGGTTCAGACGCTATATTAAAATAGTGGAAGGGTATTTTTGATTTTTTAAAACTTCGAAGTTTTTAAACCGCTGTTTCTTATCTTCTAGTAGGCGTGTTTAGGATTTTTTTGGCTCATTTCAAGCGTGAATCTCTCCTCTTTCGACGCATTTCATTCGGGTTTTTCGGAGAGAAACGGTTCAGACGCTATATTCAAAAGAGTGGAAGGGTATTTTAGATTTTTAAAAATTTCGGAATTTTTAAACCGCTGTATCTTATCTTCTAGTAGGCGTATTTAGGATTTTTTTGGCTCATTTCAAGCGCGGAACTCTCCTCTTTCGACTCATTTCATTCGGGTTTTTCGGAGAGAAACGGTTCAGACGCTATATTCAAAAGAGTGGAAGGGTATTTTTGATTTTTTAAAATTTCGGAGTTTTTAAACCGCTGTATCTTATCTTCTAGTAGGCGTATTTAGGATTTTTTTGGCTCATTTCAAGCGCGGAACTCTCCTCTTTCGACTCATTTCATTCGGGTTTTTCGGAGAGAAACGGTTCAGACGCTATATTCAAAATAGTGGAAGGGTATTTTTGATTTTTTAAAATTTCGAAGTATTTAAACCGCTGTATCTTATCTTCTAGTAGGCGTATTTAGGATTTTTTTGGCTTATTTCAAGCGCGAAACTCTCCTCTTTCGACTGGTTACATTCGGGTTTTTCGGAGAGAAACGGTTCAGACGCTATATTCAAAATAGTGGAAGGGTATTTTTGATTTTTTAAAATTTCGGAGTATTTAAACCGCTGTATCTTATCTTCTAGTAGGCGTATTTAGGATTTTTTTGGCTCATTTCAAGCGCGAAACTCTCTTCTTTCGACTCGTTACATTCGGGTTTTTCGGAGAGAAACGTTTCAGACGCTATATTCAAAATAGTGGAAGGGTATTTTTGATTTTTTAAAATTTCGATGTATTTAAACCGCTGTATCTTATCTTCTAGTAGGCGTATTTAGGTTTTTTTTGGCTCATTTCAAGCGCGAAACTCTCCTCTTTCGACTCATTACATTCGGGTTTTTCGGAGAGAAACGGTTCAGACGCTATATTCAGAAGAGTGGAAGGGTATTTTTGATTTTTTAAAATTTCGGAGTATTTAAACCGCTGTATCTTATCTTCTAGTAGGCGTATTTAGGATTTTTTTGGCTCCTTTCAAGCGCGAAACTCTCCTCTTTCGACTCATTTCATTCGGGTTTTTCGGAGAGAAACGGTTCAGACGCTATATTCAAAATAGTGGAAGGGTATTTTTGATTTTTTAAAATTTCGGAGTTTTTAAACCGCTGTATCTTATCTTCTAGTAGGCGTATTTAGGATTTTTTTGGCTCATTTCAAGCGCGAACCTCTCCTCTTTCGACTCATTTCATTCGGGTTTTTCGGAGAGAAACGGTTTAGACGCTATATTCAAAAGAGTGGAAGGTTATTTTTGATTTTTTAAAATTTCGAAGTATTTAAACCTCTGTATCTTATCTTCTAGTAGGCGTATTTAGGATTTTTTTGGCTCATTTCAAGCGCGAAACTCTCCTCTTTCGACTCGTTTCATTCGGGTTTTTCGGAGAGAAACGGTTCAGACGCTATATTCAAAATAGTGGAAGGGTATTTTTGATTTTTAAAATTTCGGAGTATTTAAACCGCTGTATCTTATCTTCTAGTAGGCGTATTTAGGATTTTTTTGGCTCATTTCAAGCGCGAAACTCTCCTCTTTCGACACATTTCATTCGGGTTTTTCGGAGAGAAACGGTTCAGACGCTGTATTCAAAATAGTGGAAGGGTATTTTTGATTTTTTAAAATTTCGAAGTATTTAAACCGCTGTATCTTATCTTCTAGTAGGCGTATTTAGGATTTTTTTGGCTCATTTCAAGCGCGAAACTCTCCTCTTTCGACTGATTTCATTCGGGTTTTTCGGAGAGAAACGGTTCAGACGCTATATTCAAAAGAGTGGAAGGTTATTTTTGATTTTTTAAAATTTCGAAGTATTTAAACCGCTGTATCTTATCTTCTAGTAGGCGTATTTAGGATTTTTTTGGCTCATTTCAAGCGCGAAACTCTCCTCTTTCGACTGATTTCATTCGGGTTTTTCGGAGAGAAACGGTTCAGACGCTATATTCAAAATAGTGGAAGGGTATTTTTGATTTTTTAAAATTTCGGAGTTTTTAAACCGCTGTATCTTATCTTCTAGTAGGCGTATTTAGGATTTTTTTGGCTCATTTCAAGCGCGGAACTCTCCTCTTTCGACTCATTTCATTCGGGTTTTTCGGAGAGAAACGGTTCAGACGCTATATTCAAAAGAGTGGAAGGGTATTTTTGATTTTTTAAAATTTTGGAGTTTTTAAACCGCTGTATCTTATCTTCTAGTAGGCGTATTTAGGATTTTTTTGGCTCCTTTCAAGCGCGAAACTCTCCTGTTTCGACTGATTTCATTCGGGTTTTTAGGAGAGAAACGGTTCAGACGCTATATTAAAATTGTGGAAGGGTATTTTTGATTTTTTAAAATTTCGAAGTATTTAAACCGCTGTATCTTATCTTCTAGTAGGCGTATTTAGGATTTTTTTGGATCATTTCAAGCGCGAAACTCTCCTCTTTCGACTCCTTTCATTCGGTTTTTCGTAGAGAAACGGTTCAGACGCTATATTCAAAATAGTGGAAGGGTATTTTTGATTTTTTAAAATTTCGTAGTATTTAAACCGCTGTATCTTATCTTCTAGTAGGCGTATTTAGGATTTTTTTGGCTCATTTCAAGCGCGAAACTCTCCTCTTTCGAATCATTTCATTCGGGTTTTTCGGAGAGAAACGGTTCAGACGCTATATTGAAAAGATTGGAAGGGTATTTTTGATTTTTTAAAATTTCGGAATATTTAAACCTCTGTATTTTATCTTCTAGTAGGCGTGTTTAGGATTTTAATGGCTTATTTCAAGCGCGAAACTCTCCTCTTTCGACTGATTTTATTCTGGTTTTTCGGAGAGAAACGGTTCAGACGCTATATTCAAAGTAGTGGTAGGGTATTTTTGATTTTCTACAATTTCGGAGTTTTTAAAACGCTGTATCTTATCTTCTAGTAGTCGTATTTAGGATTTTTTTGGCACCTTACAAGCACGAAACACTCCTCTTTCGAATCATTTCATTCGGGTTTTTCGGAAAGAAACGGTTAAGATGCTATATTCAAAAGAGTGGAAGTGTATTTTTTATTTTTTAAAATTTCGGAATTTTTAAACCGCTTTATCTTATCTTCTAGTAGGCGTGTTTAGGATTTTTTGGGCTCATTTCAAGCGCGAAACACTCCACTTTCAAATCATTTCATTCGGGTTTTTCGGAGAGAAACGGTTATGACGCTATATTCAAATTAGTGGAGGGGTATTTTAATTTTTTAAAATTTCGAAGTTTTTAAACCGCTGTATCTTATCTTCTAGTAGACGTGTTTAGGATTTTTTTCGCTTATTTCAAGCGCGAAACTCTCCTCTTTCGACTGATTTCATTCGGGTTTTTCGGAGAGAAACGGTTCAGACGCTATATTTAGAATAGAGGAAGGGTATTTTTGATTTTCTAAAATTTCGGAGTTTTTAAACCGCTGTATCTTATCTTGTAGTAGGCGTATTTAGGATTTTTTTGGCTCCTTACAAGCGCGAAACTCTCCTCTTTCGAATCCTTTCATTCGGGTTTTCGGAGAGAAGCGGTTCAGACGCTATATTCAAAATAGTGGAAGGCTATTTTTGATTTTTTAAAACTTCGAAGTATTTAAACCGCTGTATCTTATCTTCTGGTAGGTGTGTTTAGGATTTTTTTGGCTCATTACAAGCGCGAAACTCTCTTCTTTCGACTAATTTCATTCGGGTTTTTCGGAAAGAAACGGTTAAGATGCTATATTCAAAAGAGTGGAAGGCTATTTTTGATTTTTTAAAATGTCGAAGTTTTTAAACCGCTGTATCTTATCTTCTAGTAGGCGTATTTAGGATTTTTTTGGCTCATTTCAAGCGCGAAACTCTCGTCTTTCGACTGATTTCATTCGGGTTTTTCGGAGAGAAACGGTTCAGACGCTATATTCAAAATAGTGGAAGGGTATTTTTGATTTTTTAAAAATTCCAAGTATTTAAATCGCTGTATCTTATCTTCTAGTAGGCGCATTTAGGATTTTTTTGGTTCATTTCAAGCGCGAAACTCTCCTCTTTCGACGCATTTCATTCGGGTTTTTCAGAGAGAAACGGTTCAGACGCTATATTCAAAATAGTGGAAGGGTATTTTTGATTTTTTAAAATTTCGGAGTTTTTAAACCGCTGTATCTTATCTTCTGGTAGGCGTATTTAGGATTTTTTGGGCTCATTTCAAGCGCGAAACTCTCCTCTTTCGTCTCATTTCATTCGGGTTTTTCGGAGAGAAACGGTTCAGACGCTATATTAAAATAGTTGAAGGGTATTTTTGATTTTTTAAAATTTCGAAGTTTTTAAACCGCTGTATCTTATCTTCTAGTAGGCTTGTTTAGGATTTTTTTGGCTCATTTCAAGCGCGAAGCTCTCCTCTTTCGACTCATTTCATTCGGGTTTTTCGGAGAGAAACGGTTCAGACGCTATATTCAAAATAGTGGATGGGTATTTTAGATTTTTTAAAATTTCGAAGTTTTTAAACCGCTGTATCTTATCTTCTAGTAGGCGTATTTAGGATTTTTTTGGCTACTTTCAAGCGCGAAACTCTCCTCTTTCGACTCATTTCATTCGGGTTTTTCGGAGAGAAACGGTTCAGACGCTATATTCAAAATAGTGGAAGGGTATTTTTGATTTTTTAAAATTTCGGAGTATTTAAACCGCTGTATCTTATCTTCTAGTAGGCGTATTTAGGATTTTTTTGGCTCATTTCAAGCGCGAAACTCTCCTCTTTCGACTTCTTTCATTCGGGTTTTTCAGAGAGAAACGGTTCAGACGCTATATTCAAAATAGTGGAAGGGTATTTTTGATTTTTTAAAATTTCGAAGTATTTAAACCGCTGTATCTTATCTTCTAGTAGGCGTATTTAGGATTTTTTTGGCTCATTTCAAGCGCGAACCTCTCCTCTTTCGATTGATTTCATTCGGGTTTTTCGGAGAGAAACGGTTCAGACGCTATATTCAAAATAGTGGAAGGGTATTTTTGATTTTTTAAAATTTCGGAGTTTTTAAACCGCTGTATCTTATCTTCTAGTAGGCGTATTTGGGATTTTTTTGGCACCTTTCAAGCGCGAAGCTCTCCTCTTTCGATTGATTTCATTCGGGTTTTTCGGAGAGAAACGGTTCAGACGCTATATTCAAAATAGTCGAAGGGTATTTTTTATTTTCTAAAATTTCGGAGTCTTTAAACCGCTGTATCATATCTTCTAGTAGGCGTATTAGGATTTTTTTGGCTCACTTCAAGCGCGAAATTGTCCTCTTTCGACTCATTGCATTCGTGTTTTTCGGAGAGAAACGGTTCAGACGCTATATTCAAAATAGTGGAAGGGTATTTTAGATTTTTTAAAATTTCGAAGTTTTTAAACCGCTGTATCTTATCTTCTAGTAGGCGTATTTAGGATTTTTTTGGCTCCTTACAAGCGAGAAACTCTCCTCTTTCGACTCCTTTCATTCGGGTTTTTCGGTGAGAAACGGTTCAGACGCTATATTCAAAATAGTGGAAGGGTATATTTGATTTTTTAAAATTTCGGAGTTTTGAAACCGCTGTATCTTATCTTCTAGTAGGCGTATTTAGGATTTTTTTGGCTCATTTCAAGCGCGAAACTCTCCTCTTTCGAATCATTTCATTCGGGTTTTTCGGAGAGAAACGGTTCAGACGCTATATTCAAAATAGTGGATGGGTATTTTTATTTTTTAAAATTTCGGAGTTTTTAAACCGCTGTATCTTATCTTCTAGTAGGCGTATTTAGGATTTTTTTGGCTCATTTCAAGCGCGAAGCTCTCCTCTTTCGATTGATTTCATTCGGGTTTTTCGGAGAGAAACGGTTCAGACGCTATATTCAAAATAGTGGAAGGGTATTTTTGATTTTTTAAAATTTCGGAGTTTTTAAACCGCTGTATCTTATCTTCTAGTAGGCATATTTAGGATTTTTTTGGCACATTTCAAGCGCGAAGCTCTCCTCTTTCGAATCATTTCATTCTGCTTTTTCGGAGAGAAACGGTACAGACGCTATATTCAAAAGAGTGGAAGGGTATTTTTGATTTTTTAAAATTTCGGAGTTTTTAAACCGCTGTATCTTATCTTCTAGTAGGCGTATTTAGGATTTTTTTGGCACATTTCAAGCGCGAAACTCTCCTCTTTCGTCTGATTTCATTCGGGTTTTTCGGAGAGAAACGGTTCAGACGCTATATTCAAAATAGTGGAAGGGTATTTTTGATTTTCTAAAATTTCGGAGTTTTTAAACCGCTTTATCTTATCTTCTAGTAGTCGTGTTTAGGATTTTTTTGGCTCATTTCAAGCGCGAAGCTCTCCTCTTTCGACTCATTTCATTCGGGTTTTTCGGAGAGAAACGGTTCAGACGCTATATTCAAAATAGTGGAAGGGTATTTTTGAT